>NC_134398.1:223407161-223656082 GCF_050003625.1 Haematobia irritans | reverse complement strand
TTTTCACAGGGGGTGGAGTAATGCTAGGTCTATAGGGTCACATGGCTTGAGTTGACAAAACAGGCTATGACAGCGATGTTGAAGAATAGTGAGTCGATGATGAAAATGATGAATAATGTAGTATTAGTATGAAAGATTATTCAACCTAAATTTAAAAACATGCAAATTATACAATATTAGTGACAAATTTCAGTATCTTCTATATATATCTTCTATCTTCTTCTTCTATATATATAAAATTCAATCTATGTTTGTTTATTTGTTTGTTTGTTTGATTGTTTGTTTCTATGTTCCGAGTTGGCTCCGAAACGGCTAAACCGATTTACTTGAGATTTACTCCGAGATTGTAGGGGGCGTTCATGTGGTGAAAATAGAATACCTCATTTTTTGACACCTGGTCGCGGAGGCGGACCTCCCCTTTGTCGGACTTTTTGAAAATTGGACCAAAGTTGACCGAATTGCTTGAAATTTTCATTGAAGGATGGGGTTGGCATCTAGACAAAGATCCGCTACTTTATATTTCGATAGTTGGTGGCGGAGGGGGACCTCCCCTTTGTTCGACTTTTTTTTTAAAGTACAGTGAAAAAACTAAAAAACTCTAAATTATCTGAGATTTACAGAGAACATGCGGTGAGGTTATGGAACTAATATGGGGTACCTGATGATTTCATATGTGGACGGGGAGGGAGACCTCCCCCTTGCCTTACTTTTTGAAACTTCGAACAAAATTACGCGATTTGCTTGAAATTTTCATTGAATGTTGGGGTTGGCGTCTAGACAAAAATCCGCTACATTATTTTTCGATATTTGGTCGGGGAGGGGGCACCCCTTAGGTAGGTTAGGTTAGGTGGCAGCCTGATGTATCAGGCTCACTTAGACTATTCAGTCCATTGTGATACCACATTGGTGAACTTCTCTCTTATCACTGAGTGCTGCCCGATTCCATTGTAAGCTCAATGACGAGGGACCTCCTTTTTATAGCCGAGTCCGAACGGCGTTTCACATTGCAGTGAAACCATTTAGAGTAGCTTTGAAACCCTCAGCCCGATTCCATGTTAAGCTTAATGACAAGGGACCTCCTTTTTATAGCCGAGTCCGAACGGCGTTTCACATTGCAGTGAAACCACTTAGAGAAGCGTTGAAGCCCTCAGAAATGTCACCAGCATTACTGAGGTGGCATAATCCACCGCTGAAAAACTTTTTGGTGTTCGGTCGAGGCAGGAATCGAACCCACGACCTTGTGTATGCAAGGCGGCCATGCTAACCATTGCCCCACAGTGGCTCCCCCCTTTGTCCGACTTTTTTTTAAAGTACAGTGAAAACAAAACTAAACTCCACCGACTGAAATTTTACGGAAAAAATGAATGAGGTTATGAAATTTATATCAGGTTCCTGATTTTTTAATAAAAATAAAAGGGCATAGGGAAACATCCGCTTTTCTTAAGTACATACAGAGAAACAATTAAACTTTAACGAGTTACTTGAAATTTACAGAGGACTGGGGAGAGGTTACAATATTAATAGTTGATACCCGATTTTGTGATATTTGGACGGAAGAGAGGCCGCCCCTTTAGGCTTATAATTTGTTTGACATTTTCTGGGACGTTTACAAAAGATAAGCTACATCACTTTTCGATATTTGGTCAGGGAGGAGGTCCTCCTCTAAAACTGAAAAAAAAAAACAAAAATTCTTAAGTTTTCTTGAAATTTACAAAGGCAGGGGGGGAAGGTTATGAACGAAGAGGCAACCTTCCTTGCCCCACACTTGAAGGAAAGTTTCAAGAAGGTTAGGGGTGCTATTTACTACGGTGTTTGTCGATATTGTATCGGGGAAAGTGACGTCTCTTTAAAACAATAAAGCAAAATTGAAACATCTCCGATCTACTTGAAATTTACAGGGAATTTATACATGACTAGCGTAACCCGGCCCGCTTCGCTGCGCCTTCCGAAGCATATTTGGAGGAATATTTTGCGTTAACTTAGTCAACTATATCCTTCGTGCTGAAAACAAATACGAAAAGATTTGAATTCTTTTAAACAAATCGGACTACTTGATTTTTCGTTTATAGGTACAAGTACGGTGGGAGAGGGTGTACCTTCTGCTATATTTCTTGTGAATTTTAAGTGAAAATTAAGCACTATATTATAATAACATACAAAGAATTACTGTTTCCCATCCAATAAATCGGAAAAAGCAAAAATAGTAAAAAATTTTACCACATTAACATTTGCTAAAATGTTGGAAAATGATGCACCCTCTACGTTGGCTGCCAATTTCATGTAATTTTAAGTTCTTTACTAAAAAGAAGTCTGGCAGAAGCCTGTGCAAAAATCATAAAATTATGTACCGAGTTCCCATTTACGGACAACCCTCTACTTTCAATTTAAGAAAAAAACGGACAAAAGGGAACCCTCCCCCACCTTCGCTCCACTCCGACCTGATATCGGACTATCACGTACCTATATTAATTTCACAACTACTCAATGGTCCCTATAAATTCTATCGAAGTAAATCGACAAAGTTTATTTCAATTTTCCCCTTCCCCAACCAGATATCGAAAAATTATATACTAATTTAAAAATCATGTATAAATTTAATCACCTCCTCCCACGTTCTCTGTAAATTTCAAGTAGATCGGAGATGTTTAATTTTTGCTCTATTGTGTTAATGGGACGTCACTTTCCCCGATACAATATCGACAAACACCGTATTGAATAGCACCCCTAACCTTCCCTGAAAATTCTTGAAACTTTCCTTCAAGTGTGGGGCAATGAAGGTTGCCTCTTCGTTCATAACCTTCCCCCACTGCCTATGTAAATTTCAAGAAACTTAAGAATTGTTTTTTTTTCAGTTTTAGAGGAGGACCTCCTCCCCGACTAAATAGGGAAAAGTGATGTAGCGTATCTTTTGTAAACGTCCCACAGAATGTCAAGAAAATTATAAGCCTAAAAGGGCGGCCTCTCTTCCGTCCAAATATCACAAAATCAGGTATCAACTATTAATATCGTAACCTCTCCCCAGTCCTCTGTAAATTTCAAGTAACTCGGTAAAAGTTTAATTGTTTCTCTGTATGTACTTAAGAGAAACGGATGTCTCCCTATGCCCTTTATTTTTATTAAAAAATCGAGAACCTGATATAAATTTCATAACCCATTTTTTCCGTAAAATTTCAGTCGGGGGAGTTCAGTTTTGTTTGTACTTTCAAACAAAAAAATTCGGGCAAAGGGGTGGTCCCCCTCCCCAACCAAATATCGAAAAATAATGTAGCGGATTTTTGTCTTGATGCCAACCCCAACATTCAATGAAAATTTCAAGCAAATCGCATAATTTTGTTCCAAGTTTCAAAAAGAAGGGCAAGGGGGAGGTCCCCCTCCCCAACCACATATCAAATCATCGGGTATCCCATATTAATTCCATAACCTCACCACATGTTCTCTGGAAATCTCAGATAATTTAGAGAATTTTAGTTTTTTCACTGTACTTAAAAAAAAGTAGAACACAGGGGAGGCCCCTCTCCGCCACCAAATATCGAAATAAAAAGTAGCGGATCTTTGTCTAGATACCAACCCCAATTTTCAATGAAAATTTCAAGCAAAATTTCCAATTTTCAAAAAGTCCGACGAAGGGGAGGTCCCCCTCCGCGACCAGGTGTTAAAAAATGAGGTACCCTATTTTCACCCTACGATCTCTGAAAGTTTCAAGTAAATCGGTTCAGCCGTTTCGGAGCCAACTCGGAACATACAAACAAACAAACAAACAAACAAACAAACAAACAAACAAACAAACAAACAAACAAACAAACAAACAAACAAACAAACAAACAAACAAACAAACAAACAAACAAACAAACAAACAAACAAACAAACAAACAAACAAACAAACAAACAAACAAACAAACAAACAAACAAACAAACAAACAAACAAACAAACAAATAAACAAACATAGATTGAATTTTATATATATAGAAGATAGAAGATAGATACCCTGCGCCACACAGTGGAACAGAGTATTATAAGTTAGTGCATATATTTGCAACACCCAGAAGGAGATGAGACACATGGCGTCTTTGGCAAAAATGCTCAGGGTGGGCTCCTGAGTCGATCTAGCCATGTCCGCCTGTCCGTCTGTCCGTGAACACATTTTTGTAATCAAAGTCTAGGTCGCAGTTTTAGTCCAATCGACTTCAAATTTGGCACAAGTATGTGTTTTGGCTCAGAATAAAACCCTATTGATTTTGGAAGAAATCGGTTCAGATTTAGATATAGCTCCCATATATATTTCGCCCGATATGGACTTATATGACCCCAGAAGCCAGAGTTTTACCCCAATTTGGTTGAAATTTTGCACTAGGAATACAATTAATAGTGTAGTCAAGTGTGCCAAATTTTATTGAAATCGGTTAAGATTTAGTTATAGCTCCCATATATATCGTTCGACCGATTTACACTCATATGACCACAAAGGCCAATTTTTTGCTCCGATTTAGTTGAAATTTTGCATAGGGAGTAGAATTAGCATTGTAGCTATGCTTGCCAAATTTGGTTGAAATCGGTTCAGATTTAGATATATCTCCCATATATAGCTTTCGACCGATTTAAACTCATATGACCACAGAGGCCAATTTTTAACTCCAATTTGGTTGAAATTTTGCACAGGGAGTAGAATTAGTATTGTAGATATGCGTGCCAAATTTGGTTGAAATCGGTTCAGATTTAGATATAGCTCCCATATATATGTTTTTCTGATTTCGACAAAAATGGTCAAACTACCAACATTTTCCTTGTAAAATCGCCACTGCTTTGTCGAAGAGTTGTAAAAATTACTCTAATTTTCTTAAACTTCCAATATATATATATATATATATATATATATATATATATATATATATATATATATATATATATATATATATATATATATATATATATATATATATATATATATATATATATATATATATATATATATATATATCGAGCGAAAAATCATAAATAAACTTTTGCGAAGTTTCCTTAAAATTGCTTCAGACTTAAATGTTTCCCATATTTATACCCACCACCATAGAATGGTGACGGTGGTATAATAAGTTTGTCATTCCGTTTGTAACACATCGAAATATCGATTTCCGACTATATAAAGTATATATATTCTTGATCAAGGAGAAATTCTAAGACGATATAACAATGTCCGTCTGTACGTCTGTTTGTTGTAATCACGATACAGTCTTCAATAATGAAGCAATCGTGCTGAAATTTTGCACAAACTCGTCTTTTGTCTGCAGGCAGGTCAAGTTCGAAGATGGGCTATATCGGTCCAGGTTTTGATATAGTCCCCATATAAACCGACCTCCCGATTTGTGGTCTTGGGCTTATAGAAATCGTAGTTTTTATCCAATTTGCCTGAAATTTGAAATCTGGAGGTATTTTATGACCATAAAGAGGTGTGCCAAAAATGGTGAGTATCGGTCCACGTTTTGGTATAGCCCCCATATAGACCGATCTCCCGATTTTACTTCTTGAGCTTATAGAAACCGCAGTTTTTATTCAATTTACCTGAAATTGGAAATATAGAGGTATTGTAGAACCACAAATACGTGTGCCAAAAATTGTGAGTATCGGTCCATATTTTGGTATAGCCCCCATATAGACCGATCTCCCGATTTTACTTCTTGGGCTTATAGAAACCGCAGTTTTTATTCAATTTACCTGAAATTGGAAATCTAGAGGTATTGTAGGACCACAAATACGTGTGCCAAAAATTGTGAGTATCGATCCATGTTTTGGTATGGTCCCCATATAAAACGAACTTGGGCTTATAGAAACCGTAGTTTTTATCCAATTTGTCTGAAATTGGAAATCTAGAGGTATTTTAGGACCATAAAGAGATGTGCCGAAAATGGTGGGTATCGGTCCATATGTTGGTATAGCCCCCATATAGACCGATTTCCCGATTTTACTTCTTGGGCTTCTAGAATCCGAAGTTTTTATCCTATTTGCCTGAAATTGAAAATCTAGAGGTATTTTCGGGTCATAAAAAGGTGTGCCGAAAACGGTGAGTATCGGTCCATATTTTAGTATAGCCCCCATAAGAACGATCTCCAGATTTAACTCCTTGGGTTTCTAGAAACCGTAGTTTTTATCTGATTTGCCTGAAATTGTAAATATTCTGGTATTTTAGGCTCACAAAAACGTGTATCGGATTAAGTTTTTATCGGTCCATTAGGTAATGCCTCCATATAGACCGACTTCACTTCTTGAGGGTGTAGAAGGCGCACTGATCATGAAAATTGCTTGAAACTCAATGTAAAATTTCCAGATTTTACTTCTACAGATTTAATATTTCAAATCAAGACGTTATTTTATAATTTTCTTGCACACTTACAAGAGATGTTAATGATTCCTCTAAAACTGAAACAAAAATGGTCCTTATAAATCCAGAATCTGATATAGTCCTCATAGGTGAAATCTTTAAATTTATCTTCGGGATGTGCCCTCAAGTCCTCAAGCCCTCCTGAAATTTCAAAGGAAACCTTAATATTTGGTTCATGGTGGTGGGTATTTTCGGCCCGGCCGAACTTAGTGCTGTATATACTTGTTTTTTACTAACATTGTGTTCCACCCTAGTGCATTAGCCGACTTAAATTTTGAGTATATAGATTTTGTAAAAGTCTATCAAATTCTGTCCAGATCGAGTAATATTTAAATGTATGTATTTGTGACAAACCTTTATATATAGCACCCAACACATTTGATGGATGTGATATGGTATCGAAAATTTAGATCTACAAAGTGGTGCAGGGTATAATATAGTCGGCCCCGTCCGACTTTAGACTTTCCTTACTTGTTTTTTTTTTTTTATAAAGATTTAAAATTCTAATGCCATGAAATGAGTTGTTATTCCGACTTAAAGACTTTATAAAAGCCAGATCTAGCGGAAAAATCCAAATTAAAAACGCTGATTATGGTACGAATCTTTGCGTTAGGGCTGCAAAATTATCGATATCTTCTATCGAATCTACTATCGAACAATCAACAAAATTACATAGCTAATTCTTGGAAAGAAATGTTTGTGGAACACAATCCATTTTTTTTGTTGGCCTATAGTGGACCCCTATCGTAAAGTTTTGTTTTTTGTTTTTAATTTATAGTTTTTTCTTCGAATAATATACTACAGCGAATTATTAATTAAATGAGAAAATCTCAAGCCTCAGTTTTCTTTTGTAATCCCAAATTATCCCATTCCATAAATCCATTTAATATATTCCAATAGTAAGGAGACTTCAGGAAACCATCTTTGGTTCCATTTAAGAGCTTATTCATGTTTGGAGAGCCTTTTTGAAAATAAAAAAGGAAAAAAAAACCAAACGATCCCACAAGCATTTCAATATTAATTAACAATGATAAGGCATAACGAGACAATATACCAGGAGACATAAGGACTTCTTTCTACTTGGATATGCTGCGAGGGAGGAAAATATCTTCATACTATTGCTGTTTAAGCTATCAGCTGGTGGAAATCTATAGGAGTATTTCATACCCCAAACCCATACCAAACGCATGTTTCTACTTCATGTCACTCAAACGGAGGAAGGTGAAATGAAAACAGAAAATCCTTATTTACAAAAACAAAACCAAGAACTTTCCACAATTTCCTTATTCTGATTAAAACAATTACCGAACACGCTGATTGTATTTGAGTTTGCATGGCAGTCCCGAAATTCAATACTTTAGCCTGGCATGGAAAATGAAGGAGGCCCATTGGACTGATAGTCAATTCAAGTCTTTATACACACTATAGTTCGCCTTCATCCTCATGGGATGATGAATTTCATTGTCAATACCAGAGGTAACACCTTTTAATAAATTCCAGATTTGTTGTTTTTGTTTCAATCACAAATTTCATTAAGAGCTTATGTTCGTTCATATACAGCCAACACGCCCAGGCCCATAAAGGAAGTGTCTCTCGATTTCCGCAGGAAACATTTTATCCTGATGGGGAACTTTCGCTTAAGTGAAATTGACATTTAAAGTAAATCATTGTACTCAGCTTAACATTTAAAGACATTTTAATTGAGTTTTTGAAAAAGTTGCGATGCGAGGAGGAAAATTCATGACAAAATATAAAAGCTTCCTATGCCCATATACCCAGCATCCATCCATCCATACCTCACCCGCACTTTAGCCATACCTAGACGTCAGGACTATGGGATTATTGAGGAAACGGCTGCATGGAATTTTGAAAAGATTTAATTATTAACGAAAACTTCTGCATTCAATAATCAAGCCAACATCCTCAATCTGTATCACTGTATGGTGGTAGTAGCAGCAGAATCAGCACTAAAGCCATTTCATTTTCGATTATCAGAAAATCGATTAAGTTCGTTTTTTGGTTTCAGGGAATGCCTATTACTCTCTCTCTCTCTCTCTCTCTCTCACACACACTCTCTCCCACTCTCGCTCATGCCACCCTGTGATAGGTAGAACGATTAATTTAGGGTTAAGCACCACACATTGCCACTTGGGCTGTAATAAAAAGTTTTTGTTTTGTTTAATGGAAACTGCCTGCAAAATATCCATAAACAAATAATATGCCTGAATTAATTTTTAAAACTTAGACATTTTCAAGATAGCAAAAGCTAAAGTTTGTTTTTTTACCAAAATCGTGATAATGTGGAAATTATTGTATGCGATATATTTTTGTTATCAGATTATCGAAGTTTTGATAATATTATTGCTGTAGGGAAGCGAAAATATTGATGTTTTTTAAGTTTTAAATGATTTTCATTAAAAAACAAGTGAGTAAAGTAGAAAGTCGGGCGGGGCCGACTATATCACAACCTCAATCACCCCTACTGACATAAGCATTTATGGGGTATCGTTGAAATAGGTTTGAGAGATAAACCTCATTTCCATATTTAAGATAATTACACGTTTATGGGAGTTTTATCTCAATCTGAACAGAAGTGTCCCCATATTAGGAGATATACTTGATTTTACACCTACAGAGTTTGTATGTCACTAATATTGAAGCCATTGTTAAAAATGAGGAAATCCCTCAATTACTGTGGCTAATGTAGTCAAATTAAAAAAAAAAAAAAAACAAGTATATACAGCATTAAGTTCGGCCGGGCCGAATCTTAAATACCCACCACCATGAACCAAATATTAGGGTTTCCTTTGAAATTTCAGGAGGGCTTGAGGACTTGAGGACACTTCCCGAAGATAAATTTAAAGATTTCACCTATGAGGACTATATCAGATTCTGGATTTATAAGAACCATTTTTGTTTGAGTTTTAGAGGAATCATTAACATCTCTTGTAAGTGTGCAAGAAAATTATAAAATAACGTCTTGATTTGAAATCTTAAATCTGTAGAAGTAAAATCTGGAAATTTTACATTGAGTTTCAAGCAATTTTCATGATCAGTGCGCCTTCCACACCCTCAAGAAGTGAAGTCGGTCTATATGCAGGCATTATCAAATGGACCGATAAAAACATAATCCGATACACGTTTTTGTGAGCCTAAAATACCAGAATATTTATAATTTCAAGCAAATCAGATAAAAACTACGGTTTCTAGAAACACAAGAAGTTAAATCGGGAGATCGTTCTTATGGGGGCTATACTAAACTATGGACCGATACTCACCGTTTTCGGCACATCTCTTTATGACCCGAAAATACCTCTAGATTTCCAATTTCAGGCAAATAAGATAAAAACTTCGGATTCTATAAGCCCAAGAAGTAAAATCGGGAATTCGGTCTATATGGGGGCTATGCTAAAATATGGACCGATACTCACCATTTTCTGCACACCTCTTTATGGTCCTAATATACCTCTAGATTGCCAATTTCAAATTGGATAAAAACTACGGTTTCTATAAGCCCAAGAAGTAAAATCGGGAGATCGGTCTACATGGGGGCTATACAAAAACATGGACCGATACTCACCATTTTGGGCACATCTCTTTATGGTCCTAAAATACCTCTAGATTTCCAATTTCAGGCAAATTGGATAAAAACTACGATTTCTATAAGCCCAAGACCCCAAATCGGGAGGTCGGTTTATATGGGGACTATATCAAAACCTGGACCGATATAGCCCATCTTCGAACTTGACCTGCCTGCAGACAAAAGACGAGTTTGCGCAAAATTTCAGAAAGATTGCTTCATTATTGAAGACTCTATAAGTCCAAGACCCCAAATCGGGAGGTCGTTTTATATGGGGACCATACCAAAACATGGACCGATACTCACAATTTTTGGCACACGTATTTGTGGTCCTACAATACCTCTAGATTTCCAATTTCAGGTAAATTGAATAAAAACTGCGGTTTCTATAAGCTCAATAAATAAAATCGGGAGATCGGTCTATATGGAGACTATATCAAAACATGGGCCGATACTCACCATTTTTGGCACACCTCTCAAAACTACGATTTCTATAAGCCCAAGACCCCAAATCGGGAGGTCGGTTTATATGGGGACTATATCAAAACCTGGACCGATATAGCCCATCTTCGAACTTGACCTGCCCGCAGACAAAAGGCGAGTTTGTGCAAAATTTCAATACAGACAGACAGACAGACAGACAGACGGAAATCGATATTTCGATGTGTTACAACAAATGGAATGACAAACTTATTATACCCCCGTCACCATTCTATGGTGGTGGGTATAAAAAAACACAATTATATACGGCCGTAAGTTCGGCCAGGCCGAATCTTATGTACCCTCCACCATGGATTGCGTTGAAACTTCTACAAAAGACTGTCATCCACAATCGAACTACATGGGTTGTGGTATCTTAAAACTTCTTAAAATCGTTTTCTAAATTGTGAGTAAGTCCATACGTGGTATATATCAGGCAAAAAAGTTATGTATAGGTAAGTCTACAAATAATTACGAACCGATGTGGACTTTTGCGCGGTACTTAGAGAGCCAGAATTGAAACATGTGGGTCGCTTATATAGGAGCTATGTAGAATTATGAAATTTTTTGTGTGATTGGGGATCGATTTATCTGAGGGCTATATAAAGGGTGGTTAAATTGTACTGGCCGATGTTGAATGTGAACCACACCTAAATGCCAAGTTTTTTTCAGAATTTTATTTGACATTTCTCTATTTCAGACCTACTCCATATAAACCATGGAGAGATACACAATCCAACAATGTGTTGGATTGTGTATCTCTCCATGGTTCAAATGGAGCCACCGTGGTGCAATGGTTAGCATGCCCGCCTTGCATACACAAGGTCGTGGGTTCGATTCCTGCTACGACCGAACACCAAGAAATTTTTCAGCGGTGGATTATCCCACCTCAGTAATGCTGGTGACATTTCTGAGGGTTTCAAAGCTTCTCTAAGTGGTTTCACTGGAATGTGGAACGCCGTTCGGATTCGGCTATAAAAAGGAGGTCCCTTGTCATTGAGCTTAACATGGAATCGGGCAGCACTCAGTGATAAGAGAGAAGTTCACCACTGTGGTATCACAATGGACTGAATAGTCTAAGTGAGCCTGATACATCGGACTGCCACATAACCTAACCTAATCTAACCTAACAATGTGTTAAATGGTTCCAAGAAATGGTAACAGTGGATGATCAATTTTCGAAGAAAATCATCTTCAATGATGAGGCACATTTTCACCTCAGTGGATTCGTCAATAAACAGAATTGCCACATTTGGGCGAATGAGAATCAAAGAGTTATTGTCGAAAAACCAATGCACCCACATAGAGTGACTTTTTGGTGCGGTTTATGGAATGGCGGCATCATCGGACCGTATTTTTTCTAAAATTAGGCCGGTCAGGCCGTTACTGTGAATGGTGTTCGCTATCATGAGATGATAACGAACTTTTTATGGCCCGAATTGGAAGATATGGATGTGGACGATATGTGCGCAACAAATTCAATGGCCGTGTTATCTCACGTAATGGCGATGTCAATTAGCCGTCAAGATCATGTGATTTGACACCGTTGGACTTTTTTCTTTGGGGTTATTTGAAAGAAAAGGTGTACGTCGATAAGTCAGCAACAATTCAAGTGCTAAAGGATGAGATAATTCGGCACAATAACGGCATAGAACCTCCATTATGCCTCAGCGTCATCGAAAATTTGGACCATCGGATGAAGGTATGCCACCGAGGTCGCGGCGCCCATTTGGCCGATATTTTGTTCCATATATAATTGAGTAATACCAATATATCATAATAAACTAAAATTACAATAATTTCCTAAATAGTTTGTGTTTTATTCAAAATCAACATCGGCCCTTGAAATGTTAACCACCCTTTATAACTATAGACCGATATGGACCTAGTTAGGTATGGTTGTTAACGGCCATATACTAGCACAATGTACCAAATTTTAACTGACTCGGATGAAATTTGCTACTCCAAAACCACATCTCGCGATCGGTTTATATGGGGGCTATATATGATTATGGACTGATATGGACCACTTTTGGCATGATTGTTAAATATCATATACTACCACCACGTACCAAATATCAACCAGATCGGATGAAATTTGCTTCTCTTAGAGGCTTCGCAAGCCAAATCTGGGGATCGGTTTATATGGGGGCTATATATAATTATGGACCGATCTGGACCAATTTTTGCATGGTTATTAGAGACCATATATTAACACCATGTACCAAATTTCAACCGGATCGGATGAAATTTGCTTCTCTTAGAGGCTCGGTAAGCCAAATCGGGGGATAGG
The DNA here is from genome assembly GCF_050003625.1 of Haematobia irritans. Taxonomy (NCBI): domain Eukaryota; kingdom Metazoa; phylum Arthropoda; class Insecta; order Diptera; family Muscidae; genus Haematobia; species Haematobia irritans. The sequence continues at coordinate 223,643,358 of NC_134398.1, read as the reverse complement.
TTTATATGGGGGCTATATACAATTATAGACCGATGTGGACCAATTTTTGCATGGTTGTTAGAGATCATATACCAACACCATGTACCAAATTTCAACCGGATCGGATGAAATTTGCTTCTCTTAGAGGATTCGCAGGCCAAATTTGGGGGTCCGTTTATATGGGAGCTATACGTAAAAGTGGACCGATATGGCCCATTTGCAATACCATCCGACCTACATAAATAAAAACTACTTGTGCCAAGTTTCAAGTTGATAGCTTGTTTCGTTCGGAAGTTAGCGTGATTTCAACAGATGGACGGACGGACGGACGGACATGCTCAGATCGACTCAAAATTTCAACACGACCCAGAATATATATACTTTATGGGGTCTAAGAGCAATATTTCGATGTGTTACAAACGGAATGACAAAGTTAATATACACCCCATCCTATGGTGAAGGGTATAATGAGGAAATCGCTCAATTACTGTGGGTAATGTAGTCAAATTAAAAAAACAAAAAACAAGTATATACGGCCGTAAGTTCGGCCAGGCCGAATCTTATGTACCCTCCACCATGGATTGCGTAGAAACTTCTACGGGGTCTTAGAGCAATATTTCGATGTGTTACAAACGGAAAGACAAAGTTAATATACCCCCATCCTATGATGGAGGGTACAATAAGTAAGGAAAGTCTAAAGTCGGGCGGGGCCGACTATATTATACCCTGCACCACTTTGTTGATCCACATTTTCGATACCATATCAAATCCGTCAAATGTGTTGGTTGCTATATACTCGTATAAAGGTTTTTGTTCCACTATACATACATTTAAATCTGACTCGATCTGGGCAAAATTTGTTAGACTTCTAAAAAAACTTTAGAGTTAAAATTTCAGTCAGCTAATCCCCTGAGGTGGAATACAATGTTAGTAAAAAATATGGGAAACATTTAAATCTGAAGCAATTTTTAGGAAACTTCGCAAAAGTGTATTTATGATTTATCGGTCGACAACTATGTATTAGTAGTATAGGAAAATTTAAGTCATTCTTACAAGTTTTCGACTTAGCAGTTGCGATTTCACAAGAAATATGTGCGTATATTGACCATTTTTACCGAAATAAGAAAAACATATATATGGGAGCTAGATCTAAATCTGAACCGATTTCAACCAAATTTAGCATGCATAGCTACAATGCTAATTCTACTCCCTGTGCAAAATGTCAATTAAATCGGAGCAAAAAATTGGCTTCTGTGGTCATTTGAGTGTAAATCGGGCGAAAGCTATATATGGGAGCTATATCTAAATCTGAACCGATTTCAACCAAATTTGACACGCATAGCTATAATACTAATTCTACTCCCTGTGCAAAATTTCAACTAAATCGGAGTAAAAAATTGGCTTCTGTGGTTATTTGAGTGTAAATCGGGCGAAAGCTATATATGGGAGCTATATCTAAATCTGAACCGATTTCAACCAAATTTGACACGCATAGCAACGATGCTAATTCTACTCCCTGTGCAAAATTTCAACTAAATCGGAGTAAAAAATTGGCCTCTGCGGGCAAATGAGTGTAAATCGGGCGAAAGCTATATATGGGAGCTATATCTAAATCTGAATCGATTTGGCTGATATTTTGCAAGTTTTTTGAGACTCATAAAATATTCGGATGTACGGAATTTGAGGAAGATCGCCAATTATGACCAGATCGGTGAAAAATATATATGGCAGCTATATCTAAATCTGAACCGATTTTTTCCAAAATCAATAGGGATCGTCTTTGAGCCGAAGCAGGACCCTATACCAAATTTTAGGACAATCGGACTAAAACTGCGAACTGTACTTTGCACACAAAAATACACCAACATACAGACAGACGGACAGACAGACAGACGGACATCGCTAGTCGACTCAGAATTTAATTCTAAGACGATCGGTATACTAAACGATGGGTCTCAGACTTTTCCCTCTTGGCGTTACATACAAATGCACAAACTTATTACACCCTGTACCACAGTAGTGGTGAAGGGTATAAATATGGGAAACATTTAAATCTGAAGCAATTTTAAGGAAACTTCGCAAAAGTTTATTTATGATTTATCGCTTGATATATATGTATTAGAAGTTTAGGAAAATTAGAGTCATTTTTACAACTTTTCGACTAAGCAGTGGCGATTTAACAAGGAAAATTTTGGTATTTTGACAATTTTTGTCGAAATCAGAAAAACATATATATATGGGAGCTATATCTAAATCTGAACCGATTTTGCAAGATTTGCGAGATTCATAAAATATTTGGATGTACGGTATTTTAAGAAAATCGGTTGATAAACACGCTAACTATGGCCACATCGGGGATAAATATGTATGCTATATTTAAATCTGAACCGATTTTTTCCAAAACCAATAGCGGTTGTCTCTGTCCCAAGAAACGGCCCTCTGCCAAATTTGAGGACGATCGGACTTAAATTGCGGGCTGTACTTTGTGCACAAAATTACATATACAGACAGACGGACAGACAGACAGAGAGACAGACAGACATCGCTAAATCGACTCAGAATTTAATTCTAAGCCGATCGGTATACTAAAAGATGGGTCTATGACCACTATTTCTTGGCGTTACATACAAATGCACAAACTTATTATACCCTGTACCACAGTAGTGGTGATGGGTATAAAAATAGTTCAATTTGTTTACATTTTGTGGAAAAATGCTTAATATATTCTTAAAAAGTGCAATTTTTTAAATATTTGAAGCCAAACATTTTTGACGAATGTTGGATTGCTTTAAAAATCTATTAAAAATATACAAAAATATTTATTTGTGAAAATATCTCCAAATTTTTTAATTCACATCCAAAATACTAAATTTGCATTGAAATACTGATGTAAATTCAGTGCAACGGCTGTTGAAATGGTGGATATCCGTTCAATGACAAGTCCATGTTAAATTTATAGCTTCTGCGCCAATTTTGCACGACTTCCGGATCCATTTTTATACCCTCCATCATAGGATGGGGGTATATTAACTTTGTCATTCCGTTTGTAACACATCGAAATATTGCTCTAAGACCCCATAAAGTATATATATTCTGGGTCGTGGTGAAATTCTGAGTCGATCTAAGCATGTCCGTCCGTCCGTCCGTCTGTTGAAATCACGCTAACTTCCGAACGAAACAAGCTATCGACTTGAAACTTGGCACAAGTAGTTGTTATCGATGTAGGTCGGATGGTATTGAAAATGGGCCATATCGGTCCACTTTTACGTATAGCCCCCATATAAAGGGACCCTCAGATTTGGCTTGTGGAGCCTCTAACAGAAGCATATTTCATCCGATCCGGCTGAAATTTAGTATATGGTGTTGGTATATGGTCTCTAACAACCATGCAAAAATTGGTCCACATCGGTATATAATTATATATAGCCCCCATATAAACCGATCTCCAGATTTGGCTTGTGGAGCCTAAAAGAGAAGCAAATTTCATCCGATCCGGCTGAAATTTGGTACATGGTGTTGCTATATGGTCTCTAACAACCATGCAAAAACTGGTTCACATCGGCCCATAATTATATATAGCCCCCATATAAACCGATCCCCAGATTTGGCTTGCGGAGCCTCAAAGAGAAGAAACTTTCATCCGATCCGGCTGAAATTTGGTACATAATGTTGGTATATGGTTTCTAATAACCATGCAAAAATTGGTCCATATCGGTCCTTAATTATATATAGCCCCCATATAAACCGATCCCCAGATTTGGCTTGTGGAGCATTTAAGAGAAGCATATTTCATGCGATCCGGCTGAAATTTGGCACATGGTGTTGGTATATGGTTTCTAACAATCATGCAAAAATTGGTCCACATCGGTCCATAATTATATATAGCCCCCATATAAACCGATCCCCAGATTTGGCTTGCGGAGCCTCAAAGAGAAGCAAATTTCATCCGATCCGGCTGAAATTTGGTACATGATGTTGGTATATGGTCTCTAACAACCATGCAAAAATTGGTCCACATCGGTCCATAATTATATATAGACCCCATATAAACCGATCTCCAGATTTGGCTTGCGAAGCCTCAAAGAGAAGCAAATTGCATCCGATCCGGCTGAAATTTGGTAAATGGTATTGGTATATGGACTCTAACAGCCGTGCAAAAATTGGTCCACATCGGTCCATAATTATATATGGCGCCCATATAAACCGATCCCCAGATTTGGGTTGCGGAGCCTCAAAGAGAAGCAAATTTCATCCGATCCGCCTGAAATTTGGTACATGATATTGGTATATGGTCTCTAACAACCATGCAAAAATTGGTCCACATCGGTTCATAATTATATATAGCCCACATATAAACCGATCCCCAGATTTGGCTTGCGAAGTCTCCAAGAGAAGCAAATTGCATCCGATCCGGCTGAAATTTGGTACATGGTATTGGTATATGGTCTGTAACAACCGTGCAAAAATTGGTCCACATCGGTCCATAATTATATATGGCGCCCATATAAACCGATCCCCAGATTTGGGTTGCGGAGCCTCAAAGAGAAGCAAATTTCAACCGATCCGCCTGAAATTTGGTACATGATATTGGTATATGGTCTCTAACAACCATGCAAAAATTGGTTCACATCGGTTCATAATTATATATAGCCCCCATATAAACCGATCCCCAGATTTGGCTTGCGAAGTCTCCAAGAGAAGCAATTTTCATCCAATCCGGTTGTAATTTGGAACATGGTGTTAGTATATGATCTTTAACAACCGTGCCAGAATTGGTCAATATCGGTCCATAATTATATATAGCCCCCATATAAAACATTCTCCAGATTTGACCTCCGGAGCCTCTTGGAGGAACAAAATTCATCCGATCCGGTTCAAATTAGGCACGTGGTGTTAGTATATGGTCGCTAACAACCATACCAAAATTGGTCCAATCACACAAAAATTGGTCGATATCGGTTCATAATCATAGTTGCCACTAGAGCCAAAAATAATCTACCAAAATTTTATTTCTATCGAAAATTTTGTCAAAATTTTATTTCTGTAGAAATTTTTGTCAAAATTTTCTTTCTATAGAAAATTTTGTTAAAATTTTTATTTCTATGGAAAATTTTGTGAAAATTTTATTTCTATAAAAAAAAAAATTTTATGTCTACTTTGTCAAACTGAATTATATACGTATTGGATCGATCTTTTTTGATTTTAAGTCCATACGTGGTATATATACGTATGGACTTACATACAATTTAGAAGATGGAGGTTTTAAGATACCTTGCCATCGGCATTCGATTGTGGATGGCAGTGTTTAGATGAAGTTTCTACGTAATCCATGATGGAGGGTACATAAGCTTCGGACTGGCCGAACTTACGGCCGTATATACTTGTTTATAACTCAACTTTTTCATATTTTTTATCGGTTAAAAACAGAATAAGAATTAATAAAATGGTACAAATTATTTACAATTTGTCGAAAAAACTGCTTAATCTATTCTTCAAAATTGCATTTTTTTTTTACATATTTGACGAATGTTGGATTGCTTTAAAAATCAATTAAACAATTACAAAAATATTTATTTGTGAAAATATCTCAAATTTTTTTAATTCACATCCAAAATACTGAATTTGCATACAAATACTGATGTAAATTCAGTGCAACGGCTGTTGAAATGGTGGATATCCATTCAATGACAAGTCCATGTTAAATTTATAGCTTCTGCGCCAATTTTGCACGACTTCCGGATCCATTTTTACTACTTTTTTTGCTGGATGATTCAGAAACAAAAATGTTTCTGTTCATTCGAAACACTGCAAATTCAATTCCTGTGGTTCGTAATTTTTGCCTAGTGCCATCCATGGATTATCGTTTAATTAATTTATCCACATTTTTCACACTACTTAGTCGATTGAATATTCTCAATATATCATTGTTCTTAAATACGAGTATCTAAAATTATTTGGAAACAGCGGAATAAATATTTCAATTTTTAATTAGTTTTATTTATAGACGATTATATCAAATATTAATTTACTATTCTATTAAATACCTATTGATACCTAAATTTCGTAGCAAACAAATGCACAAATATAACCATAATGAAAGCAAAACTATTTAAATGCAATTGCAATTGAAATATCAAATGTAAATTGAGACATGCTAAATGAATTCGCATTTTATTTGAAACCCAATGAATGAAAAATTATTCAGCTGATGAATTTTCACTTTGTTTAAATTGATGTGATGCATGTTAGGACTTTGCGTTTTTTTTGGCTTCGTTTTTTTTTTGATGAAAGAAAAGTTTTTCATGTGAAAATACACACATTTTCAGCAAATTGGCAAATATATCCACATAAATGAAAATTTATTGATTTAGTTTTAATGAAAAAAACAAATCAACAACTTTTTTTGAAAGTAAAATTTTCCGCCAATGTGTGAGTGAGGTTTGTTAGTGACTGAGTTATTAAGTTTTTTTTTCTTTTTTTGTGGAAGCTTTATTATTTGTTTTTTTTTTGAAATTTGACTATTAAATTTATTTTGGCTTATTACTATGGTGTTTTAAAATTTAAATTAATTTAATTTTATAATATTTTCAATTTATTTAAAATGAAGAAAAACTATAGCTTTAATCAATTACCAACAAATTTAAACAAATTCATCACAAATCTAAAAAACAAAATGAAAATGTCAAAATTTCATATACAGGGTGGCTGATGTATAATGCAACAAGGTAAAGCGCTATTTTATTATTATTTTTTTAATTTTATTGCTCAAAAGCAAAATTTTTTTTGAATTTGTCGAAGAATATTTACTTTGTGATATCGGCGTGATGTCAGCGTTTGCAATAAAGTTTAGTTAAAATTTTCTAAAAATAATCTAAATTTTCTAATATAAATTAAAATTTTTCTTCTTGGTTGGTTCATTGGCTTTTTTGTGTAACCTTCCAAAATGCCCCCGGCGGAAAGGTCCAATGGATGGTACTGACCCCTGATTGGAAGGTCATGGTCTGCGGCTGCTATGTGGTTTTGTCCAGGGCTACAGTACTGCTTACACCCTGCGCCACACTGTGGAACAGGGTATTGTAAGCAGAGAATGAAGCCGACCCATCGGCGGCTGCTGACACTAAAATTGTCTAACAAATTCAAGCGTGGTCAAATGAGCACGGAGGACGGTGCCCGAAAGAGGTGGTTACCGACGAAAACATAAAAAAATCCACAAAATGATTTTGAATGACCGTAAAATGAAGTTGATCGATATAGCAGAGGCCTTAAAGATATCAAAGGAACGTGTTGGTCATATCATTCATCAATATTTGGATATGCGGAAGCTCTGTGCAAAATGGGTGCCGCGCGAGCTCACATTTGACCAAAAACAACAACGTGTTGATGATTCTGAGCGGTGTTTGCAGCTGTTAACTCGTAATACACCCGAGGTTTTTCGTCGATATGTGACAATGGATGAAACATGGCTCCATCACTACACTCCTGAGTCCAATCGACAGTCGGCTGAATGGACAGCGACCGGTGAACCGTCTCCGAAGCGTGGAAAGACTGAAAAGTCCGCTGGCAAAGTAACGGCCTCTGTTTTTTGGGATGTGCATGGAATAATTTTTATTGATTATCTTGAGAAGGGAAAAACCATCAACAGTGACTATAATATGGCGTTATTGGAGCGTTTGAAGGTCGAAATCGCGGCAAAACGGCCCCATATGAAGAAGAAAAAAGTGTTGTTCCACCAAGACAACGCACCGTGCCACAAGTCATTGAGAACGATGGCAAAAATTCATGAATTGCTTCCCCACCCACCGTATTCTCCAGATCTGGCCCCAGCGACTTTTTCTTGTTTTCAGACCTCAAAAGGATGCTGGCAGGGAAAAAATTTGGCTGCAATGAAGAGGTGATTGCCGAAACTGAGGCCTATTTTGAGGAAAAACCGAAGGAGTATTACCAAAATGGTATCAAAAAATTGGAAGGTCGTTATAATCGTTGTATCGCTCTTGAAGGGAACTATGTTGAATAATAAAAACGAATTTTGACAAAAAAAAATGTGTTTTTCTTTGTTAGACCGGGGACTTATCAGCCAACCTGTTATATTTTTCGGAACTATATCTATATGCCAAATTTGACGTCGTTTGGCAAAATATGTTCAAAATATCTACATATTCCTTTTAAGGTCGCCACTGCTATGTTGAAGTCTTGTTAAAATGACTTTCCTATATTTCTAATACATATCTATCGTCCGATAAATCAAAAATACACTTTTGCGAAGATGCCTAAAAATTGCTTCAGATTTAAACGTTTCCCATATTTATTATACCCACCACCATAGAATGGTGACGGGGGTATAATAAGTTGGTCATTCCGTTTCAAACACATAGAAATATTGTTCCAAGACCCCATAAACTATATAACATATAGTCTGTGTCGTTGTGACATTCTGAGTCGATCTAAGTCTGTCCATCCTCCCGCCCGTCTGTGGAAATCACGCGAACTTCTGAACGAAACAAGCTATCGACTTGAAACTTGGCATAAGTAGTTGTTATTGATGTAGGTCAGATGGTATTGCAAATGTGCCATATTGGACCACTTTTACGTATAGTCCCCATATAAACCGACCCTCAGATTTGGCTTGCGGAGCCTCGTAGAGAAGCAAATTTCATCCAATCCAGTTGAAATGTTTTACATGGTGTTAGTATATGATCTCCAACAACCATGCAAAAATTGGCCCATATCGGTCCATAATTATATACAGCCCCCATATAAACCGATACCCAGATTTAACCTCCGGAGCATATTGGAGAAGCAAAATTCATCCGATCCGGTTGAAATTTGGTACGTGGTGTAAGTATATAACAATCAAGCAAAAATTGGTCCATAATTATATATAACCCCATATAAATCGATCCCCAGATTTAACCTCCGGAGCCTCTTGGAGGAGCAAAATTCATCCGATTCGGTTGAAATTTGGTACGTAGTGTAAGTATATGGTCTCTAACAACCATGCAGAAATTGGTCCATATCGGTGCATATAAATCGATCCCCAGATTTAACCTCCGGAGCCTCTTGGAGGACCAAAATTCATCCGATTCGATTTGGCACATTGGGCTAGTATATGGCCGCTAACAACCATGCCAAAATTGGTCCATATCGGTCTATAGTTATATATAGTCGATCCCCAATAACACAAAAATTGCTCCATATCGCCAAAAATAATCTACCAAAATTTTATTTCTATAGAAAATGTTGTCAAAATTTTATTTCTGATTGATTATCGTTGACCTTTTTATTTTATTTTTAAGCAATACCTATCATAGTTTCGGCTATAGGTCGATTATAAAACATAGGATTGATGTTTATACCCTGCGCCACTCTGTGGAACAGGGTATTATAAGTGAGTGCATATTTTTATTTAAGTTTTATTTCCAATATTTCGGTTGACTACGTCAAAACCGTTTTCAAGGCTGAAGTGAAACAAAAAACAGAAATTTTTAAATTTAATTACAAAAATCACGAACAAACAGAACCAAACAATAAATTTTTTAACTGCTATTTTACTATTTACATTTATTCTGGTGTGCACAGCTTCACACTCTGTTTTACACTGAATCTAAATTTCTCTTATGTTTTTGTATTGTATGTTTATATATTCGAGCACAGTTGTCAATGTCTTTCTTGTAAATCATTCTCTCGTCAGGTGGAGTGTTGATAATGTGCAGCATTTCAAGAGTAAATCTGCGTCTGTAGTTGTTTCGTGGTCTAGAATGTTTACGTCTTCTAAGTTTGGCTTGTGACCGGTCAGTGCACAGTGGGCCGCAAGCGCTGTTTTTTGCTCCATGAGGCCCACTGTGCGCTGACAGGTCACAAGCCAAACTTAGAAGACGTAAAAATTCTAGACCACGAAAACAACTACCTGACGAGAGAATGAATTACAAGAAAGACATTGAGAACTGTGCTCGAATATATAGACATACAATACAAAAACATAAGAGAAATTTAGATTCAGTGTAAAACAGAGTGTGAAGCTGTGCACACCAGAATAAATGTAAATAGTAATAGTAGTTAAATAATTTATTGTTTGGTTCTGTTTGTTAGTGATTTTTGTAATTAAATTTGAAAATTTCTGTTTTTTGTTTCACTTCAGCCTTGAAAACGGTTTTGACGAAGTCAACCGAAATATTGGAAATAAAACTTAAATAAAAACATCAATCCTATGCTTTTTAATCGACCTATAGCCGAAACTATGATAATAAGTATTGCTTAAAAATTTTATTTCTATAGAAAAATTTGTCAAAATTGTATTTCTATAGAAAATTTTGTCCAAATTTTATTTCTATAGAAAATTTTGTCAAACTGAATTATATGCATATTTAATCGGCTGTTTTTGTTTAATATATACCCCGTATGGACTAACTTACAATTTGAAAGATGGTCTTAAGAAGTTTTAAGATACCTTTCCATCGGCAAGTGTTACCGCAACCCAAGTAATTCGATTGTGGATGACAGTCGTTAGGAGAAGTTTCTATGCAATCCATGGTGGAGGGTACATAAGATTCGGGCTGGCCGAACTTACGACCGTATATACTTGTTTTTTTTTTATACCCTGCGCCACACTGTGGAACAGGGTATTATAAGTTAGTGCATATGTTTGTAACACCCAGAAGGAGACGAGATAGACAAATGGTGTCTTTGGCAATAATGCTCAGGGTGGGTCCGTAAGTTGATATAACCATGTCCGTCTGTCCGTCCGTCCGTCCGTCTGTGAACACATTTTTGTGATCAAAGTCTAGGTCGCAATTTAAGTCCAATCGCCTTCAAATTTGGCACATGTTCCTAATTTGGGTCAGAATAGAACCCTATTGATTTTGGAAGAAATCGGTTCAGATTTAGATATAGCTCCCATATATATCTTTCGCCCGATATGCACTAATATGGACCCAGCAGCCAGAGTTTTATACCGATTTGCTTGAAATTTTGTACAAACATAACACTTAGTCGTATAGTCAAGTGTGCAAAATTTGATTGAAGATTTATATATAGCTCCCATATATATTTCGCCCGATATGGACTAATATGGTCCTAAAAGCCAGAGTTTCGGCCCAATTTGGTTGAACTTTTGCACAGGGAGTAGATTTAGCATTGTAGCTATGCGTGCCAAATTTGGTTGAAATCGATTCAGATTTAGATATAGCTCTCATATATATCTTTCGCCCGATATGCACTTATATGGACTCAGAAGCCAGAGTTTCATCCCGATTAGCTTGAAATTTTGCACAAGGAGTACAATTGGTAGTATAGTCATGTGTGCCCAATTTGATTGATATCGGTTCAGATTTAGATATAGCTTCCATATATATTTTTTGCCCGATATGGACTTATATGGTCCCAGAAGCCAAAGTTTTGGTCCAATTTGGTTGAAATTTTGCATTAGGAGTACAATTAGTAATATAGTCATGTGTGCCAAATTTGATTGAAATCGGTTCAGATTTAAATATAGCTCCCATATATATGTTTTTCCTATTTGGACAAAAATGGTCAAAATACCAACATTTTCCTTGTAAAATCGCCACTGCTTAGTCGAAAAGTTGTAAAAATTACTAATTTTCCTAAACTTCTAATACATATATCTATCGAGCGATAAATCATAAATAAACTTTTGCGAAGTTTCCTTAAAATTGCTTCAGATTTAAATGTTTCCCATATTTATACCCTGCTCCACACTGTGGAACAGGGTATTATAAGTTAGTGCATATGTTTGCAAAACCCAGAAGGAGACGAGATAGACACATGGTGTCTTTGGCAAAAATGCTCAGGGTGAGTTCCTGAGTTGATATAGCGATGTCCGTCTGTCCGTCTGTCCGTGAACACATTTTTGTAATCAAAGTCTAGGTCGCAGTTTTAGTCCAATCGACTTCAAATTTGTCACAAGTATGTGTTTTGGCTCAGAATAGATCCCTATTGATTTTGGAAGAAATCGGTTCAGATTTAGATATAGCTCCCATATATATATTTCGCCCGATATGGACTTATATGGCCCCAGAAGCCAGATTTTTACCCTAATTTGCTTAAAATTTTGCACAAGAAAAACAATTAGTACTATAGTCAAGTGTGCCAAATTTTATTGAAATCGGTTCAGATTTAGATATAGCTCCCATATATATCTTTCGCCCGATATGGACTAATATGGTCCTAAAAGCTAAAGTTATGACCCAATTTGGTTGAAATTTTGCACAGGGAGTAGATTTAGCATTCTAGCTATGCGTGCCAAATTTCATTGAAATCGGTTCAGATTTATATATAGCTCCCATATATAGCTTTCGCCCGATTTACACTCATATGACCACAGAGGCCAATTTTTTGCTCCGATTTAGTTGAAATTTTGCACAAGGAGTAGATTTAGCATTGTAGCTATGTGTGCCAAATTTGGTTGAAATCGGTACAGATTTAGATATAGCTCCCATATATATCTTTCGCCCGATATGCACTTATATGGACCCAGAAGACAGAGTTTTGTCCCGATTAGCTTGAAATTTTGCACAAGGAGCACAATTGGTAGTATAGTCATGTGTGCCAAATTTGATTGAAATCGGTTCAGATTTAGATATAGCTTCCATATATATTTTTCGCCCGATATGGACTTATATGGCCCAGAAGCCTGAGTTTTGGCCCAATTTGGTTGAAATTTTGCACAGGGAGTAGATTTAGCATTCTAGCTATGCGTGCCAAATTTGGTTGAAATCGGTTAAGATTTAGATATAGCTCCCATATATATGTTTTTCTGATTTAGACAAAAATGGTCAAAATACCAACATTTTCCTTGTAAAATCGCCACTGCTTAGTCGAAAAGTTGTAAAACTCACTCTAATTTTCCTAAACTTGTAATACATATATATCGAGCGATAAATCATAAATAAACTTTTGCGAAGTTTCCTTAAAATTGCTTCAGATTTAAATGTTTCCCATATTTTTATACCCACCACCATAGAAAGGTGACGGGGGTATAATAAGTTTGTCATTCCGTTTGTAACACATCGAAATATCGATTTCCGACTATATAAAGTATATATATTCTTGATCAGGGAGAAATTCTAAGACGATATAACGATGTCCGTCTGTCTGTCTGTCTGTCTGTCTGTCTGTTGTAATCACGCTACAGTCTTCAATAATGAAGCAATCGTGCTGAAATTTTGCACAAACTCGTCTTTTGTCTGCAGGCAGGTCAAGTTCGAAGATGGGCTACATCGGTCCAGGTTTTGATATAGTCCCCATATAAACCGACCTCCCGATTTGGGGTCTTGGGCTTATAGAAATCGTAGTTTTTATCCAATTTGCCTGAAATTTGAAATCTAGAGGTATTTTATGACCATAAAGAGGTGTGCCAAAAATGGTGAGTATCGGTCCATGTTTTGGTATAGCCCCCATATAGACCGATCTCCCGATTTTACTTCTTGGGCTTATAGAAACCGCAGTTTTTATTCAATTTACTTGAAATTGGAAATCTAGAGGTATTGTAGGACCACAAATATGTCTGCCAAAAATTGTGAGTATCGGTCCATATTTTGGTATAGCCCCCATATAGACCGATCTCCCGATTTTACTTCTTGGGCTTATAGAAACCGCTGTTTTTATTCAATTTACCTGAAATTGGAAATCTAGAAGTATTGTAGGACCACAAATACGTGTGCCAAAAATTTTGAGTATCGGTCCATGTTTTGGTATGGTCCCCATATAAAACGATCTCCCGATTTGGGATCTTGGGCTTATAGAAACCGTAGTTTTTATCCAATTTGTCTGAAATTGGAAATCTAGAGGTATTGTAGGACCACAAATACGTGTGCCAAAAATAGTGAGTATCGGTCCATATTTTGGTATAGCCCCCATATAGACCGATCTCCCGATTTTACTTCTTGGGCTCATAGAAACCGCAGTTTTTATTCAATTTACCTGAAATTGGAAATCTAGAGGTATTGTAGGACCACAAATACGTGTGCCAAAAATTGTGAGTATCGGCCTATGTTTTGGTATGGTCCCCATATAAAACGACCTCCCGATTTGGGGTCTTGGGCTTATAGACATCGTATTTTTTGAATCGTATTTGTCCAAAATTAGAAATCTAGAGGTATTTTAGGACCATAAAGAGGTGTGCCGAAAATGGTGAGTATCGGTCCATATTTTGGTATAGCTCCCATATAGACCGATTTCCCGATTTTACTTCTTGGGCTTCTAGAATACGTAGTTTATATACAATTTGCCTGAAATTGGAAATTTATAGGTATTTTAGGACTATAAAGAGGTGTGCCACAAATGGTGAGTATCGGTCCATGTTTTGGTATAACCCCCATATAGACCGATATCCCGATTTTACTTCTTGGGCTTCTAGAATCTGAAGTTTTTATCCAATTTGCCTGAAATTGGAAATCTAGAGGTATTTTCGGGCCATAAAGAAGTGTGCCGAAAACGGTGAGTATCGGTCCATATTTTAGTATAGCCCCCATAAGAAAGATCTCCCGATTTAACTCCTTGGGTTTGTAGAAACCGTAGTTTTTATCCGATTTGCCTGAAACTGTAAATATTCTTCACTTCTTGAGGGTGTAGAAGGCGCACTGATCATGAAAAGTGCTTGAAACTCAATGTAAAATTTCCAGATTTTACTTCTACTGATTTAAGATTTCAAATCAAGACGTTATTTTATAATTTTCTTGCACACTTACAAGAGATGTTAATGATTCCTCTAAAACTCAAACAAAAATGGTTCTTATAAATCTAGAATCTGATATAGTCCTCATAGGTGAAATCTTTAAATTTATCTTCGGGAAGTGTCCCCAAGTCCTCAAGCCCTCCTGAAATTTCAAAGGAAACCCTAATATTTGGTTCATGGTGGTGGATATTTAAGGTTCGGCCCGGCCGAACTTACTGCTGTATATACTTGTTTTTACTAAAATTGTGTTCCACCCTAGTGCATTAGCCAACTTAAATTTTGAGTCTATAGATTTTGTAAAAGTCTATCAAATTTTGTCCAAATCAAGTGATATTTAAATGTATGTATTTGGGGCGAACCTTTATATAGCACCAACACATTTGACGGATGTGATATGGTATCGAAAATTTAGATCTACAAAGTGGTGCAGGGTATAATATAGTCGGCACCGCCCGACTTTAGACTTTCTTACTTGTTTTTTACTAAAATTGTGTTCCACCCTAGTGCAGTAGCCAACTTAAATTTTGAGTCTATAGATTTTGTAAAAGTCTATCAAATTTTGTCTAAAGCGAGGGATATTTAAATATATGTATTTGGACAAAGTTTGAGATTTGAAACCTACTCAATTTCGGTTTCACTTTAAATGTCATTTACATGTTTTGTTGTTGTTGAAATTATATCCCATGATAGTTTATTTTACGAATATTACATCCTTTAATTTGCTCCCATATTTTGCAATGATCTGTGACAGTGCTATATGTAAACTTTTCGCCTCCCTCATAATAGTAGTGCAAAAATTCTATTAATTACAAAATTTGGTTTGTGTGTTTAGTAAGGTACTTAGCTTTATTCCTATTGGACTGAATGTTATGCAAATTATATTAGAATTTAAAATTTTGTCTTGTCCACATGAATATGAGATAGTATAGAAAAGTTAGTGGCAAAAGCAAGGGGTAAGGGGGGCTATGTAATTAGGCCCCTGGTACCTAGGAAAAAAGTAACTATGTTATGGGAAAAATTAACTATCTGGTGTGAAAATTGAACTAAATTGTATTACAATTTTGAGGTTCATTAACCCTTGGTATGTGATAACACTGGAAGCGATACCAGCGTGATGAGGTCCCGTGGGACCTACAATAAAAAAAAGGATGGTAGAGAGGTTATGCCTACGATATTTTTCGATCATTTACTGTAGGTGGACTCTTCTATAATGCACAAATTGCATATATAAACATTTGGTTGTAAATATAGAGTTTTATTTAATTTTTAATAGGATACATATAATGTTAAAATTTTTGATTAGTATACTAGTGGCCCTGATGTTTGACGCAGGCGTGGTACCTATAAGTATCCTTATACGTACCAAGCAACAATATATTGTTTTTGTAGTTGAATGTTCTTAACAAACTGAAGGAAAAACAATACGATTTTTTGAAGGAAAAACAATACGATTTTTTTTAGTGGCGTTCGTTTTGCTCGCAGTATTATGTGCACAGTGGTTGTTTCAAACTTGGTCCAAATTGAGGCACATCTTGCCAAATTCTAGGAGCCGATAGGTCTGGAAAATGTATAGAAATATAAAAACTTATTTCGACCACGATTTCCATGAAGTTCAAATAACTTTTTTTGCACTTTTACTCTCACTATATTGGATATATCAACGGAAGACATAAAATTATGTACTACCAAGCAACGAAACCAATGGAAACTTCAAAAATGACAAATTCTTCCAAATAAGGGTATTTTCTGAAAGGATGTTAGTGTTATTAATTGTTCCAAATACGAAAATCGCAATATCTTTACACTGCTTTTTAAACTGTGCTAAAACCACTAATGTAATTAGTAATAGGTCCCATTGGACCTCATCACGCAGAATCGCACTAAACTTTTTCAAATACCTATAAAAACCGATTTAATGATTCAATCACATAAAAATTTAAAGTTTTCAACTTAAAACACTTCAGTACAAGAAGTCATAAACCATCAAGCTGAAATTCATATAAAAGATAAAGTTATGTATGAATAAAAATCAAAAAGGTCCAGCGGGACCTCATCACGCACAGAAGGGTTAAATTATCGAAATTTTCGAATATTTTTGAATTTTTAAAGATAAAGAAAAAAATCTTAGGCGTCAGATCATTCCACAATTTAGTTCATTCTTACTATTTTTGAAAAGTGTACGAGAAACTTTTTTTTGTTTTAGTTAGAATTGAACTAATGTGTATGTCATAGAAATTAATTTGCCATTTAGTTCATAAAATTTTTGAGACATATTTGGAATAAAGAAAAAATAGCTTGGCTGGATAAAATTTCTTACATTATTTAAAAAAAAAAAAAATGAAATAAATATAAGTTAATTTTAGCACTAGTTTTATAACTGACTTTTTTTCTGTCTATGGGCAAGGGCAAATTAGTTTTTAGGGTTAAATATTAACACGAAAAATTTTTTCTCTGACTTTTTTTCAATACCAAGAATGTGGGATTTTCAAATTTCCCGGGATCGTTCTAATAGAAAAACTAAACCCATAACCCTTTGCCTGTTGTACAGACTAATTTTTCTCTTAAGTTTCCTCTTTATTTCCATAACCTCCCTGTAAGACTCTCCTATGAGGCCGGTCCAAACAAAGGCCCAATCGAATTTTCTCTAGCATAAGCATAAGAGCGGAAGTGTGTGTGAGCATATGTGAATGAGTGTTTTGCCTGGACTCAACACCATCTAACTAATACATTGACAGCATTGAATATTCTATGGATGTCTGTGGTGGCACTCTCAGTAACTTTTTCAAACATTCTCATAATGTTTTGGGATGTTTGTTTGTGTGTTCGGTTGAGTGGTTGAGAGGAGGGGTATACAATGTTCTCTCAAGTGTGCAATTACATTAATTTTATGCATGTTTATTTAAAAGTGTAATATTGTGGTAATCTTCTTCTCGGGTGGCCTTATACGTTTCTTATAATTAAAAACAACAACAACAATAGAAACACAGCAACTACACAACTAAATCAGATTTTATATATCGTCTGTGCATGTGTGTGTGATGATTTAATTAACCAGGTAAAAGTTTTATCTCAATATTAAATTTAGTAGAAAATTCCAGAATTTTTAAAAGTTTGTAGATCTCATAGGGAATTGTTTGTAATTAAAATATGTGATATAAATATCACAGGTAAGGTCGAATATGTTTGATATCAGATTAAGGTATTGAACTTTTAGGATTTCCCTCATTTTACCAATGGTAGCATAGAGTAGATGGAGGATTCGAGTGATCAGCATATATGATGGCTTCTTCAGTATTGCATCTTCAATTTCAGGTTGTTATGATTTCTAAAACGATCGTCTGACAACTGAAAGGTTTACTCCAGTGGTACTTCATTTTATTGTTTACAAGCTTACAAAAGCATTTTGATTTATTGCATTTAGAAATATGGTTACACACAAAAAAAATTTTTTTCTGATTCAATCACGAAATTAATTGATACAATTAATTTTTAATAGAAATGTCCTCAATCACAGAAATGATAGTATCAATTAAAAAATTAATTGAAGGTCAATTAAAAAGTTAATTGATCCCATTAAAAAATTAATTGATACTATTATTTTTGTGATTGATTTTTGTTTCAACTAAAAAATTTGTTGAATCAATTAAATTTTTAATTGAATATTTTTTAAAACTCAATTAAAATTTTAATTGGAAAATTGTTCGTGGAATTTTTTTGTGTGTAGTCATGATGAAATTCAAGTGCTTCATATTTGGCTGGAAAACTACAAGTTACAGCCCTCCAGCATTTAAATATTAATAAATCTTTTGTTTCTTGTACTAATGCTCATTACACGCAGATAAGGAATATGATCACCTCAAACATTTTTCAAGAGCAAAATGTTATTTTTTGATGGAATATGAAAATCTGTGTAGCCGAACGAGATTTATTTTCAGTGTAGCACAACTAATTTTCGGGCCTACAGGGCCACTAATAACACCTTCGGACCTACAGTTCCACCTCTGAGATCTTCGAGCCGATCAAAGTCCCACCACTGAAACTTTCAGGGCCTAAATTTTCACCACTGAGACCTTCAGGCCTATTGGTACCCCACTGAGACCTGTGTTCTACTCAACAGTTAGCTCGTAGAGTTAGCTTATGTAGCATTATAGCGGGCAGACAGCTATAAAGGCCCTGGGCAATACAAACATTAGATCGAAGGTAGTCAGCCGCTGTCGTAGAGAGCTTACGGTTCTCACTGAATATAAATCTGTACAGGGTACTTTGACATTATCGCATTAATAGGACTGAAGAGGCAGATGTATTGGCTAAGGAAGGCGCAGGTGGCACAGATAACTTCATTTCGGACGTTTTTACTCCGCTTTCTTTATTTATTTCCAGGATGAATAGCAAATATGAAGATTTATGGAAGAGACGATGGGCTTCTTCTGTGGGCTGTGAACAAACGATACTACTATGGGACGAAAATAATATTAGGAACTCTGAAATCCTGATGTCATTGCAAAGAGAGGAGGTGAGTTCGATAATAGGTATCATGACAGGACACAACACTCTGGGAAAACATATGGTAAGGATCGGTCTAACGAATGATCTCTAAGTGGTTTCACTGTAATGTGGAACGCAGTTCGTACTCGGCTATAAAAAGGAGGTCCCTTGCCATTGAGCTTAACATGGAATCGGGCAGCACTCAGTGATAAGAGAGAGGTTCTCTAATGTGGTATCACAATGGACTTAGTAGTCTAAGTGAGCATGATACATCGGGCTACCATCTAACCTAACCTAACGAATGATGATACTTGTAGGTATGTCTGGACCCCGAGGCTACGAAGGATTCATTTCACTTTCTGTGCCAGTGTCCAGCACTAACTTTCAGAAGAAACAAGATACTGGGCTCTTATTTCTATCAGACTATGACCGACTTGCAGCCTGAGGAGTATCCTCGCTTTCATCAAGGCATCGGGGTGGAGGATCTAGGCGCATCCGAAGGACACATTATCATAGGATGGTCTCATTCCGGCCGGAATAAGACAGACACGTAGAGGAAGATGGAAAGAAGATTGAGGAACCACAATGGATCAACTATGGTCTAAGTGGACACAAATCCGCTTAGCTGGGATTCGTGTCATCCTCCATAACATAACTTAACATCGATCGATCCGAAGCTATTACCGACCCCGAAATTATTGATACACCATTGCCTATACCGAAGCTGATACCACACCGTTTCTACAACAAACAACTGTAGCAATACGAAGACGTCCAAAACAAGAAGGCATTATCTGCAGTTCAGAACCCCATGAAATTGACCACAACAGCAGTTCCTACAAATCAACGAATACACAACTTTTCAATCATCAACGAACCGAACTACTCAGCAACGATAAATCATCTACCTATTAACGAATGTTACGATCACCTACAAACCAAAGTTCTCAAAAATTACCGATCACCTGGAAACCGAATTCCTCCTCAACTGTCGATCATCAACGTTCTTCTCATCCACTACCGATTATCACCGAACCGAATTTCTCATTGATTACCTACATATTATCAACGAATCGAATTGCTTGATGATAGCGTCGGTTAGTATATCGAATCTATACGAACCGACAAACCGAAGTTCTTATAATCTACCTAACCGATTTTCTGCTCATTGTCAGCGAAGATACCAGTTTTCCATTTCTAATTTCTCATCGATTACCGATTGTCAACGAACCGAATTTCTCATCGATTACCGAGTTTCTACGAAGTGACTTTGTCATCCACTACCATTCATCTGCAAAGATATCAGTTCCCTAATTCTAATTTCTCATCGATTACCGAGTTTCTACGAAGTGACGTTCTCATCCATTACCAATCATCAGCGAAGATACCAGTTCCCCAGTTCTCATTTATCATAGATTACCGATTGTCAACGAACCGAATTTCTCATCGATTACCGAGTTTCTACGAAGTGACGTTCTCATCCATTACCAATCATCAGCGAAGATACCAGTTCCCCAGTTCTCATTTATCATAGATTACCTATTGTCAACAAACCTAATTTCTCATCGATTACCGAGTTTCAACGAAGTGATGTTCTCATCCATTACCAATTATCAGTGAAGATACCAATTCCCCAGTTCTAATTTCTCATCGGTTACCGATTGTCTACGAACCGAATTTCTCATCGATTACCGAGTTTCTATGAAGTGACGTTCTCATCCACTACCAATCATCAGTGAAGATACCAGTTCCCCAGTTCTAGTTTCTCATCGATTACCGATTATCAACGAACCGAATTTCTCATCCATTACCGAGTTTCTACGAAGTGACGTTCTCATCCACTACTAATCATCAGCGAAGATACCAGTTCCCCAGTTCTCATTTCTCATAGGTTACCGATTGTCAACGAACCGAATTGCATGATGAGTGCCTCGCTTCGTATAGCGAATCTATAGGAAATGATGCACTCGTCAAGCAACACTAACGAACCGAAGTTTTTATAAAGTACCGAACTGAATTTCTCCTTCATCTTAGCGAAGATACCAGTTCCCCAGTCCAATTTCTCGTCGATTACCTGTTATCAACGAACCGAATTTCTCATCAATTACAGAATATATACGAACTGACGTTCCGATTATCAAGGAACGGACTAACTGAAGTTCTTAGAACCTACCGAACAGAATTTCTCAGTCATTTCAGAGAAGATACCAGTTCCCCAGTTCTGATTTCTCATCGATTAAAGGGTGATACGGTCAAAATTTGGTCAAGTGAAAACGCGTGTAAATCTGTGAAATCGTTTATTTAAAAAATCAAATTAAATTTCTTTTTCAAGTTCAATTAGTATAAAATTCAGAAAAAATATTCAGTTAGGCTTTCGCTTTTCCAAATCCGAATTGCCGGGCCTCACGCTTGACACCTGCCATCAGATTTTGTACAGCCACCTTGTCCACCTTCTTCGCCGCAGAAAGCCAGTTTGCCTTGAACTGCTGCTCGTCCTTAGCAGTTTTTTTGGTCTTCTTTAGGTTCCGCTTGACAATAGCCCAGTATTTCTCAATTGGGCGGAGCCCTGGCGTGTTGGGAGGGTTCTTGTCCTTGGGAACCACCTGCACGTTGTTGGCGGCGTACCGTAATGGCAAGATTCCAAATCCGGCCAAAACAGTACGGAACAACCGTGTTTCTTCAGGAAAGGCAGCAGACGTTTATTCAAACACTCTTTCACGTAAATTTCTTGGTTGACAGTCCCGGAAGCTATGAAAATGCTGCTTTTCAAGCCACAGGTACAGATGGCTTGCCAAACTAGATATTTCTTTGCGAACTTTGACAGCTTTATGTGCTTGAAAATATCTGCTAGCTTTCCCCTTCCTTTTGCCGTATAAAACTCCTGTCCCGGAAGCTGCTTGTAGTCGGCTTTGACGTATGTTTCGTCGTCCATTACCACGCAGTCAAACTTCGTCAGCATCGTCGTATACAGCCTCCGGGATCGCGTTTTGGCCGTTGTATTTTGTTTATCATTGCGATTTGGAGTCACTACCTTCTTGTAAGTCGATAGTCCGGCTCGTTTTTTGGCTCGATGCACGGTTGTAGCCGATACACCCAGCTTATTTGCGGCATCTCGAAGGGAGAGGTTAGGGTTTCGCTTGAAACTACCGGCAACTCTCTTTGTCGTCTCAGCGGCTTCCGGTTTTCGATTTCCCCCCGATCCAGACTTCCTGGCTGTCGACAAACGTTCCCCAAACACTTTAATTACATTTGTAACGGTTGATTTGGCAACTTTTAGCGATTTGCCAGCTTTGCGTGCGAGTAGCTCGGATTTTCGCGATGCGCGGGCAAAATTTTGATACGCTGCTCTTCTTGCTTGGGCGGCATTTTGACAACTGAAAAGTGAATTCCAAAATCAAAGTAGGAGCAACATTCTACACACACACACCTTCAAAATGAGGGGTGTTCAAGTTTTTTAAATGCAAAATTGAAAGAAATACGTCAAGTTTATATTGACCAAATTTTTACCGTATCACCCTTAACGGACCAATAGAATTTCTCATCGATTACCGAATCTGTACGAAGTGACGTTCTCATCCACTACCGATAATCAAGGAAACGACACACTCATCAAGCAACACTGATGATTCAAAGTTCTTGTAACCTACCGAATCGAATTCCTCCTTAATCTCGAAGATTATACCAGTTTCTCGGTTCTAATCTCTCATCGACTACCGAATCTCTACGAAGTTACGTTTTCATCAACTACCGATCTCCAACGAACAGATGCACTCATTAAGCGACCGACGAACCAAAGTTCTTCTATCCTACCGAATCGAATTCCTCCTTCATCTCAGCGAAGATTCCAGTTTCCAATTGTCTACAAATCTATGACATCCCTAATTCCTGCTTCCCGTCAGATCTTTATCATATTAGAGAGATTGTTATATATCACACAAATAGATTATAAAATAGTTTCAACCGAAGTTAGTTAATATTTTATTTCAGAGAGATAAACACTGTGTTCTTATTCCGAAGAGATTAGTGGGTCCTCTCGGAGATCTTAGAGGCAACTGAGCTTACCTCAGTCGACGAGAAAATCACATTATAGTTGCAAGAAATTCACGTAAGTTCGCCTGCCGACAACCGCAATGTATGTGTTCAGAATCGTAGAGTTTAAAATAATTGAGGTCTGCAATCACTAGAATTTCGAATCACGAGCGAGTTTAATGTATTTAATATTCAACCTAATCCCTTTCGTCATATATGTGCATATATCCATATGTGTGTGTTTCATCATCATGAATAGACAAATACGTGAATAGATACATATGCAAACATGCGTATATTTGACATAATGGCTCTAATAATTTTCATTTTTCATTTTACTAGAAAGGTAGTATTATGAATGGAATGAAATTTGAATTTTAAATCATTGTAGGAATGAAGGATAGGACAAAAAGTTTAAGGTGGTCTTGTGAGCTTCAAATTAAATCCTGACACTTTTAACTTTTTGATGAGAAAATTAAAAATTTATGCTATTTGAAAATCATTATACCAGAACATACACCGACATAAGCTTTTATTTGCTTTAAATAATTGAACAATTTAAAAGGGAATATCTTCTAGTTGTGTTGTTTGTGGCCATAGTTTCAATTTCAATTAAAGTTTTACGAAATGATTTTCAATTGTACTTGAAAAGTCATTTGGATGATATCCATTACAATGGAAACAGTTTCTTATTTCGAACAATTCATTCAGAGGGAAAGATGTATTAATGTTTTCAATAAATTTAAAACTCATGAGAAAGCATATTAATTTTGGTGTGATAATAAAGTTTATGAAATATGTATGAGTCTTTAAGGTCTCCGTCATCAATTATTTTTAAAATGAAATATCATCACATTTGAAGAACTAATGCGACATCAATGCTCTGGATGTTTAAAAAAATTAGTTCCTCCCTATAACCAGCCCATGTAAACTACATTACTTTGGAGCCAATTTTGCACCACTGACGGCTCCGTAAAGAATATTTTTTGCTTTTCTGTGTACGTTATTTAAATTAATTAAAAAAAGGAGAACAATTATAAACAAATGATTCATAAAGGTTTACTAAATTCATATTTCACGCAAAGTAGTTCAGAATTTTTAAAATTTGTAAATTTTACTACAGATGCGTCCATCGTAAACTTCTTATGGCCCTAAAGACATTTTTTTATATCTAATAGATTTTATTGAATTTCTGGAGATATATTTAATACTTTTGTAATATTGGCGTTTGCTACAGTTTAGTTAAAATCTTGAGATCACTCAAAAAACAATAAACCAATTATTGTTTTTTGAGTCAGCATGCTCCTTACTAAAGTTAAAGTTGAAAAGTCAGGGACATACATTAAAAAAAATCTACAAAATATCTAGACTCAAAATTTGAATCGGCTAATGCCCGGAATGGAGCACAGAGTTGTTGAAAAGAATATGGGAAATATTTAAATCTAAAACCATTGCATAAAATTTTGAAAATCTCTTTTACAATTTAACATATCGGTCGGTATATACGAATTAGAGTATAGGTAAGGTAAATTGGAATAATTTTTAAGGGGTTTCCACTTAGCAGTGGCGATTTTACAATGGAAAATATGGCTATTCATATTTGTCCAAATCGGAAGAACATATATATGGGGGCTCTGTCTAAATCTGAGGCGATTTTGACCAAAATTGGTGCAGATTGCTAAGATTTTATTGCACTCTCTGCAATAAAATCTTCGGGGGAAAGACATTTTTGAGCTTTATCTAAATCTGAACCCGTTTTGACCAAATTTGGCATACATATCTAGAATGGTAATTCCACTTGCTGTGCAAAAATTTCAAGTAAATTGTAGTAAAATTTTTGTCTCTGGGGCACGGTTGTCATAGTTGGTAGAATTCCATACAAAAAATGTGGACAAAATTTTCTATAGCAAAAAAAAAAATTGACAACATTATCTATAGAATTAAATGTCTGACAAAATTTTCTATAGAAATAAAAATTTGCAAAAATTTTTTATAGAAATAAAATTTTGAAAAAATTTTCTATAGCAATAAATTTTTGAGAAAATTTTCTATAGAAATAACATTTTGAGAAAATTTTCTACAACAATAAAATTTTGAGAAATTTTTCTATAGAAATAAAATTTTGAGAAAATTTTCTATAGAAATTAAATTTTGAGAAATTTTTCTATAGAAATTAAATTTTAAGAAAATTTTCTGTAAAAATAAAGTTTTGCCAAATTTTCTATAGAAATAAATTTTTGAAAAAAAATCTATAGAAATAAAATGTTGACAAAATTTTCTATAGAAATAAAATGTTGACAAAATTTTCTAAGAAGTAAAATTTTGACAAAATTTTCTATAGAAATAAAATTTTGACAAAATATTCTATAGAAATAAAATTTTGAGAAAAGTTTCTATAGAAATTAAATTTTGAGAAAATTTTCTATAGAAAAAATTTTTTTTGTGTAAAAAAAAACTTTGACAACACTTTTATAGAAATAACATTTTGACAAAATTTTCTATAGAAGTAAAATTTAAACAAAATTTTCCATAGAAATAAAATTTTGACAAAATATTCTATATGAATAAAATTTTTAGAAAATTTTGTCAAAATTTTATTGCTATAAATTTTGACCAAATTTTCTATAGCAATAAAATTTTGACAACATTTTCTATAGCAATAACATTTTGACAACATTTTCTATAGAAATAAAATTTTGAGAAAATTTGCTTCACAAATAAAATTTTCCACAAAATTTTCTATAGAAATAAATTTTTGAGAAAATTTTCTATAGAAATAAAATTTTGAGAAAATTTTCTATAGAAATTAAATTTTGAGAAATTTTTCTATAGAAAAAAAAAATGACAAAATTTTCTGTAAAAATAAAACTTTGACAACATTTTCTATAGAAATAAAATTGTGACAAACTATTCTATAGAAATTAAATTTTGAGAAAATTTTCTATAGAAAAAAAATTTTGCCAAATTTTTTATAGAAATAAAATTTTGAAAAAATTTTTATAGAAATAAAATTTTGCCAAAATTTTCTATAGAAACAAAATTTTGACAAAATATTCTATATAAATAAAATTTTTAAAAAATTTTCTATAGAAATTAAATTTTGAGAAAATTTTCTATAGAAATTAAATTTTGAGAAAATTTTCTATAGAAAAAAATTTTGCCAAATTTTTTATAGAAATAAAATTTTGAAAAAAAAAATTTATAGAAATAAAATTTTGAGAAAATTTTGTATAGAAATAAAAGTTAGAGAATTTTTTCTATAGAAATTAAATTTTGAGAAAATTTCCTATAGAAATTAAATTTTGAGAAAATTTTCGATAGAAATAAAATTTGGAAAAAAAATTATATAGAAATAAAATTTTGACAAAATTTTCTATAGAACTAAAATTTTGACAAAATATTCTATAGAAATAAAATTTTGAGAAAATTTTCTGTAGAAAGTAAATTTTGAGAAAATTTTCTATAAAAAAAATTGACAAAATTTAGAAATAAAATTGTGACAAACTATTCTATAGAAATAAAATTTTGAGAAAATTTTCTATAGAAATAAAATTTTGAGAAAATTTTCTATAGAAATATTTTACCAAATTTTTTTATAGAAATAAAATGTTGACAAAATTTTCTATAGAAATAAAATGTTGACAAAATTTTCTAAGAAGTAAAATTTTGACAAAATTTTCTATAGAAATAAAATTTTGACAAAATATTCTATAGCTATAAAATTTTGAGAAAAGTTTCTATAGAAATTAAATTTTGAGAAAATTTTCTATAGAAAATTTTTTTCTTTGTGTAAAAAAAAAACTTTGACAACACTTTTATAGAAATAACATTTTGAAAAAATTTTCTATAGAAGTAAAATTTAAACAAAATTTTCCATAGAAATAAAATTTTGACAAAATATTCTATACAAATAAAATTTTTAGAAAATTTTGTCAAAATTTTATTGCTATAAATTTTGACCAAATTTTCTATAGCAATAAAATTTTGACAACATTTTCTATAGAAATAATATTTTGAGAAAATTTGCTTCACAAATAAAATTTTCCACAAAATTTTCTATAGAAATAAAATTTTGAGAAAATTTTCTATAGAAATAAAATTTTGAGAAAATTTTCTATAGAAAAAAAATGACAAAATTTTCTGTAGAAATAAAACTTTGACAACATTTTTTATAGAAATAAAATTGTGACAAACTATTCTATAGAAATTAAATTTTGAGAAAATTTTCTATAGAAAAAAAATTTTGCCAGATTTTTTATAGAAATAAAATTTTAAAAAAAAATTTTATAGAAATAAAATTGTGACAAAATTTTCTATAGAAGTAAAATTTTGACAAAATTTTCTATAGAAATAAAATTTTGACAAAATATTCTATAGAAATAAAATTTTGAGAAAATTTTCTATAGAAATAAAAGGTAGAGAATTTTTTCTATGGAAATTAAATTTTGAGAAAATTTTCTAAAGAAATTAAATTTTGATAAAATTTTCGATAGAAATAAAATTTGGAAAAAAAATTATATAGAAATAAAATTTTGACAAAATTTTCCATAGAAGTAAAATTTTGACAAAATTTTCTATAGAAATAAAATTTTGACAAAATATTTTATAGAAATAAAATTTTGAGAAAATTTTCTATAGAAAGTAAATTTTGAGAAAATTTTCTATAAAAAAATTGACAAAATTTGCTGTAAAAATAAAATTTGGCAACATTTTCTATAGAAATAAAATTTTGACAAATTTTCTATAGAAATAAAATTTTGAGAAAATTTTCTATAGAAATAAAATTTAGAGAATATTTTCCATAGAAAGTAAATTTAGAGAAAATTTTCTATAGAAATAAAAGTTAGAGAATATTTTCTATAGAAATTAAATTTTGAGAAAATTTTCTATAGAAATTAAATTTTGAGAAAATTTTCTATAGAAAAAATTTTGCCAAATTTTCTATAGAAATAAAATTTTTAAAAAAATTTCTATAGAAATAAAATTTAGAGAATATTTTCTATAGAAATAAAATTTTGAGAAAAAATTCTATAGAAACAAAATATTGAGAAAATTTTCCAAAGAAAAAAATCTTGACAAATTTTTCTGTAAAAATAAAACTTTGACAAAATTTTCTATAGAAATAAAATTAAAAAAAAAATTCTATAGAAATAAAATTTTGACAAAATTTTCGATAAAAAAAATTTTTTTGAGAAAATCTCTAGCAAAAACATTTTGAGAAAATTTTCTATGGAAATAAAATTTTGAGAAAATTTTCTATAGAAATAACATTTTGAGAAAATTTTCTTTAGAAATAAAATTTTGAGAAAATTTTCTATAGGAATAAAATTTTGAAAAAATGTTCTGTAGCAATAAAATATTGAGAAAATTTTCTATAGCAATAAAATTTTGAGAAAGGAATTTTTGAGAAAATTTTCTACAGAAATAAAATTTTGAGAAAAATGTCCTACACAAATAAAATTTTGACAAAATTTTCTATAGCAATAAAATTTTGAGAAAATTATGTATAGCAATAAAATTTAAACAAAATTTTCTATTGCAATAAAATTTTTTTCTATAGAAATAAAATTTTGAGAAAATTTTCGATAGAAATAAAATTTTGAAAAAAAATTCTATAGAAATAAAATTTTGACAAAATTTTCTATAGAAGTAAAATTTTGACAAAATTTTCTATAGAAGTAACATTTTGACAAAATTTTCTATAGAAATATAGAAAAAAAAAATTGACAAAATTTTCTGTAAAAATAAAACTTTGACAAAATTGTCTATAGAAATAAAATTTTGAGAAATTTTTTCTATAGCAATAAAATTTTGACAAAATTTTCTATAGAAGTAAAATTTTAACAAAATTTTGACAAAATATTCTAAATAAAAAAATGTTGAGAAAATTTTCTATAGAAATTAAATTTTGAGAACATTTTCCATAGAAATTAAATTTTGAGAAATTTTTCTGTATAAATAAAACTTTGACAACATTTTCTATAGAAATAAAATTTTGAAAAAATTGTTGTTGTTTTTATTGGAGCTTGAAACCATACATTGACTAAACTACAAGTGTAGCTTAACCAACAGAGGAAAAGAAAAAATTTTCTATTGAAATAAAAATTTGACAAAATTTTCTATAGAAGTAAAATTTTGACAAAATTTTCTATAGAAATAAAATTTTGAGAAAATTTTCTATAGAAATAAAATTTTGAGAAAATTTTGTATAGAAATGAAATTTTGCCAAAATTTTTTATAGAAATAAAATTTTGACAAAATTTTCTATAGAAGTAAAATTTTAACAAATTTTTTTTTATAGAAACAAAATTTTGACAAAATATTCTATATAAATAAAATTTTTAAAAAATTTTCTATAGAAAATAAATTTTGAGAAAATTTTCTATAGAAATTAAATTTTGAGAAAATTTTCTATAGAAATTAAATTTTGAGA
Source organism: Haematobia irritans (assembly GCF_050003625.1). Lineage (NCBI taxonomy): Eukaryota > Metazoa > Arthropoda > Insecta > Diptera > Muscidae > Haematobia > Haematobia irritans. The sequence goes on along the minus strand of NC_134398.1, from coordinate 223,613,743 downwards.
AAATTTTCTATAGAAAAAAATTTTGCCAAATTTTTTATAGAAATAAAATTTTGAAAAAAAAAAATTTATAGAAATAAAATTTTGAGAAAATTTTGTATAGAAATAAAAGTTAGAGAATTTTTTCTATAGAAATTAAATTTTGAGAAAATTTTCTATAGAAATTAAATTTTGAGAAAATTTTCGATAGAAATAAAATTTGGAAAAAAAATTATATAGAAATAAAATTTTGACAAAATTTTCTATAGAACTAAAATTTTGACAAAATATTCTATAGAAATAAAATTTTGAGAAAATTTTCTGTAGAAAGTAAATTTTGAGAAAATTTTCTATAAAAAAATTGACAAAATTTAGAAATAAAATTGTGACAAACTATTCTATAGAAATAAAATTTTGAGAAAATTTTCTATAGAAATAAAATTTTGAGAAAATTTTCTATAGAAATATTTTACCAAATTTTTTTATAGAAATAAAATGTTGACAAAATTTTCTATAGAAATAAAATGTTGACAAAATTTTCTAAGAAGTAAAATTTTGACAAAATTTTCTATAGAAATAAAATTTTGACAAAATATTCTATAGCTATAAAATTTTGAGAAAAGTTTCTATAGAAATTAAATTTTGAGAAAATTTTCTATTGAAAATTTTTTTCTTTGTGTAAAAAAAAAAACTTTGACAACGCTTTTATAGAAATAACATTTTGAAAAAATTTTCTATAGAAGTAAAATTTAAACAAAATTTTCCATAGAAATAAAATTTTGACAAAATATTCTATATAAATAAAATTTTTAGAAAATTTTGTCAAAATTTTATTGCTATAAATTTTGACCAAATTTTCTATAGCAATAAAATTTTGACAACATTTTCTATAGCAATAACATTTTTACAACATTTTCTATAGAAATAATATTTTGAGAAAATTTGCTTCACAAATAAAATTTTCCACAAAATTTTCTATAGAAATAAAATTTTGAGAAAATTTTCTATAGAAATTAAATTTTGAGAAATTTTTCTATAGAAAAAAAAATGACAAAATTTTCTGTAAAAATAAAACTTTGACAACATTTTCTATAGAAATAAAATTGTGACAAACTATTCTATAGAAATTAAATTTTGAGAAAATTTTCTATAGAAAAAAAATTTTGCCAAATTTTTTATAGAAATAAAATTTTGAAAAAAAATTTTATAGAAATAAAATTTTGACAAAATTTTCTATAGAAGTAAAATTTTGACAAAATTTTCTATAGAAATAAAATTTTGAGAAAATTTTCTATAGAAATAAAAGGTAGAGAATTTTTTCTATAGAAATTAAATTTTGAGAAAATTTTCTAAAGAAATTAAATTTTGAGAAAATGTTCGATTGAAATAAAATTTGGAAAAAAAATTATATAGAAATAAAATTTTGACAAAATTTTCCATAGAAGTAAAATTTTGACAAAATTTTCTATAGAAATAAAATTTTGACAAAATATTCTATAGAAATAAAATTTTGAGAAAATTTTCTATAGAAAGTAAATTTTGAGAAAATTTTCTATAAAAAAAATTGACAAAATTTTCTGTAAAAAATTGACAAAATTTTCTGTAAAAATAAAATTTGGCAACATTTTCTATAGAAATAAAATTTTAACAAATTTTCTATAGAAATAAAATTTTGAGAAAATTTTCTATAGAAATAAAATTTAGAGAATATTTTCTATAGAAATTAAATTTTGAGAAAATTTTCTATAGAAATAAAAATTAGAGAATATTTTCTATAGAAATTAAATTTTGAGAAAATTTTCTATAGAAAAAATTTTGCCAAATTTTCTATAGAAATAAAGTTTTGAAAAAAATTTCTATAGAAATAAAATTTAGAGAATATTTTCTATAGAAATAAAATTTTGAGAAAAAATTCTATAGAAATAAAATATTGAGAAAATTTTCCAAAGAAAAAAATCTTGACAAAATTTTCTGTAAAAATAAAACTTTGACAAAATTTTCTATAGAAATAAAATAAAAAAAAAATCTATAGAAATAAAATTTTGACAAAATTTTCGATAATTTTTTTTTTTCAGAAAATCTCTAGCAAAAACATTTTGAGAAAATTTTCTATGGAAATAAAATTTTGAGAAAATTTTCTATAGAAATAAAATTTTGAGAAAATTTTCTTTAGAAATAAAATTTTGAGAAAATTTTCTATTAGAATAAAATTTTGAAAAAATGTTCTGTAGCAATAAAATATTGAGAAAATTTTCTATGGAAATAAAATTTTGAGAAAGGAATTTTTGAGAAAATTTTCTACAGAAATAAAGTTTTGAGAAAATTTTCTATACAAATTAAGTTTTGAGAAAATGTTCTACACAAATAAAATTTTGACAAAATTTTCTATAGCAATAAAATTTCAGACGGACATGTCTAGATCTATTCAGGGGCCGGTCCTAGGCATTATTGTCAAGGACACCCTCTATCTCGTTCCCTTCTGGGTGTTGTAAATATATGCACACAAACATATGCCACACTGTGGCGCAGGGTATAAAATCTTATTCACCTTAACATATTATGCTGTAACATATTGATCCTAAATCTAATATATTCGTACTAGTTTTGAACACAATGCTTTTGTATCCAAATATAAGATATTTTTGTGTACAGACATATAAAAAAACACACTTTTTCTCCATGTATAACACAATTTTGATGTGTGTAGATTTCATCAACCTAATTCTTATTTATTTGTACTATGAATGATTTCATTCAAAAAAATATACAGTGAAACCTCTGAAAGGTGGACACCCATGGTCGCCTAAAGTTTGTCCACCTTTGAGAGGTGTCCAAGTTAATGTGTTAGTATAGCAAACGGCCCCAGACAACTGTCCATGTTTGGGAGGTGTCCGGTTTTCAGAGTGTTCAAGTTTGAGAGGTAACTTTGAAATTGTCATAGTTATACTAATTTATTATTTATTTGTATATATTTACAAAACTTCCACTTCAATTTACTGAAAAGCCAATAAATTTTCAATAAAATTAATTTGGCAAATTTTAATTGAAAACACTGGCATATATGTATTTTGACTCTTGCTCTTTATTTGAGAGGTTTTCATGTTAATGATGATGGCATTAGTATGCATATGAGTTTGCGTGCGTGTGTGTGTGCTCTATTCCGTTTCGCTGAATCGATTTAAAATTTATTTTTAATTTTTATTAAATTGACCACCAATTCGTTTCAAACACACACACTCACGCATACACCTACCCACATTTGCTTTTCAATTAAAAATCAGGTGGAGAAGTTTACTTCTATGTATGTGTGAGTGAGTGTATTTGATTTGCAATTGTAATTGGTCAAAATAGATGGATGGACGCATGGATTGAATGCTTTAGCAGATGATTGATGACTATTGATTTAATTGGTAAATGCATGAAAAGCAGCTGTATATGATTTTATGGTGACATTTCGATATGTGAAATGGTTAATAAATAATTTGTAATAAAAACAAAGGCAGAGATTTTTTAATATCCTGCTACCATATGGGGTTTGACAAATTAGTGCATAAGGTAGTCATACTCATCAGAAACGAGAGTGCGAAGATTGTGATGCCATACTTAAAAAATGCCTTAAATACCTTTCAAATGAGGAGATCATCACCCCATAGATGTTTCTCTCCCCCCATACTTTGGTCGAGTTGATCAGGGCCTCATTGCGTCTTGGATATATACCAATGACCTGACGGAAAATTAAGGTAATCTTCATACCAAAAACGGGGAAGATATCGCATGGAACGGCAAAGGATTTAGACCCATCCTTCTTGCTAAAGTCTTTGAAAAGGATATTTGATGACCATATAAGAAATCAGCTAAGCATGAAACTATCGATCTACCACCATGCCAGCATACCTTAAGGAGAGATCTGTTGAATCTGCCCTGCCCTTAGTGGTGCATCACATCACAAAAGTCTCTGATAGATGGTGACTGCACATTGGCGGCGTTTTTAGACATTGAAGGTCCTTTAACTATATGAAAATTGAAAGGGGAGTACTGGCAATGGAGGAGAATGGTGTCGAAGAATTCGTTATAAAGTGGATCGAATTAATGTTGCTACATAGGGACATGGTGGTTGAGTTGGCGAACCCCGCATGGAGGCCTAGTACCACAAGAGGATTGCCACAGGTAGGTGTAATATCACCCTTGCTGTGGCTATTGGTGATGAACGAAGTTTTGATTAGGCAGAACAGCAAGGGCATCAAGGTGGTGGCATAAGCGGATGACATTGTGATATTGGTATCAGGAAAATTCCTGGATACGATTTCGGATGTGCTGAGTGAGTCTTTACAGTATCTTTCGGAGTGGGCTCAAGGAAGTGGATTAGGAGTGGAAACTGGGAAAACAGAGCAATTACTTGTCACCAGGAGAAGAAAGGTTATTAGATACAAGGCTCTTGAATTCCAAGGGATGAAGTTGAGCCTCTCGAAATCAGCAAGGTACTTTGGAATTCTCTTTGACTCCAAACTGAATTGGATGGAAAACACAGCAGACAGGAGCCCCCCGTGGTGCAATGGTTATCAGGCCTGCCATGCATACAAAGGGTCGTGGGTTCGATTCCTACTTCGACCGACCGAACACCAAAAAGTTGTAAATATCCCCTCTCAGTAGCGCTGGTGACATTTCTGAGTCTTTCAAAGCTTCTCTCAGCAATGTGTAACGCCGTTCGAAAAGGAGGTGCCTTGTCATTGAGCTAAACATGGAATCGGATACTGTGGTATCACAATAGACTGAACCTAAACTAACACAGCGACCGCATAAAGAGGGCCTATGCGGCATCGTACTCTTGTACGAAATTGGTGGGGGAAAGATGGGGAATGAGGCCTTTCTTTTTAGTTGGCTTTATACTGCGGTTGTAAGACCTGTGGTCACATATGCTTGCCATGTTTGGTGGACTATCGTGAGTAGGATAAATAGAACTGCACTTATTTATATGACAGGCGATATGAGAACCACAGCCACTGCCGCTTTGGACGTACTGATGACAGTTTGCCCATTCGATTTACCCACAAGGAAACCAGCAGAGTTGCCACTCATGAGATTTAAGAGTTTAGAAACGCTGAGGAGTACTGCCTGCCGGACATGATAGAGAGACGGACCATATGGACACTGAGCATGTTTATCATCACAAGCCACAACATATTATATCAAGTATGGAGGAGTGGGGAGACAGGACGATACCCTTTGGAATCCTGGATATGTATACGGACGGATCAAAGATGGATGAAGGAATGGGTAGCGGCATAGCGGCGAACGAGAGTCTGACACGCTGGATAGTGATTGCAGTATTTTTCAGGCGGATATTTCTGCGATCAAAGACGGATGAAGGAACGTGTAGCGGTATTTAATGCTGTGAACTAGGAATACGAGAGTCCTATACGCTGTATAGTAATTGCATTATTTTTCAGGAGGAGATTTCTGCGATTACAAAAGCTGATGAGTCGTTATTCACAAGCGACATCAGCTTCTTCATCGACAGTTAAGGTTGAATTACACACCATGCGTCAATCCGTGCGTTGATGGAAGGGTTGATTTTTTTCTGTTTGCGGCAGACTATTCGAGCTTTCGATTTCAAAGAGAAATTTCAACTCTTCAATCATCGGACGCATTTAACGCGTTGAACGCATGGTATATAATTCTACCTTTAAGCAGCTATAACGCTGACATAAGGTCTAAGTTAGTCAGCCGCTGTCGTAGAGAAATCAAGGTTCTCACTGGACATCATAATATTACACTGTGTGCTGGGTACCTGGGCACTGTGGAATAAAGGGGAATGAGTAGGCGGATGTGCTGGCTAAAGAGGGCGGTCGTTGAACGAATAATGTCTTAGCGGACAAATATGATGAACTATGGCGCAGACGTTGGTTCTCTTCGGAAGGTTGCGAGCAAACCAATTAGATATGTGACGAAAAGAAGCGAAGAAACTGGTGCTGGTATAGGAGGGGTACTGGTGGAAAGAATAATGTCCTAGCAGACGTTTTTCCTCTAGTATCTTCTTATCTTTACAGGATAGAAGACAGATATGATGAACTATGGCGAAGAAATTGGACCTCTTCGGAAGGTTGCGAGCAAACCAAGTTGATATGGGACGGAAAGAACCGAAAAAACTGCGAAATTTTGATGTCGATGCACAGAGAATACATATTGGTTGTGATGACCGAATTTATTGCCAACCTCCTTTTGGCAGTTGCAGCAACTATCTGCTGGCAGTTGTGATACCTGATAAATTCGGTCGACTCAATCGAATTATGGGAAATCCAACCAATACCATATATGGAATTGGTTGTACTAGACGATGCAATTGGTCGTTACTCCCTTCTTATTTGTTTGTATTACCTAACTTTATTAGCACTTTAACCGAATTGAAAATAAATTTTTCGTCAAGATATTGTATTTTACATTTCAAATGATAGAAAGGTACATAAAATCACACTAAACCTAAATACGATTGATAACAATTTAACAAAAATTGTCACCTTTAAAAGTACCCGCCAGCTTGGATTGTTGAATTGACAGGCAATTGGAGTCTTAGTACATTAGTACTTATAAATGGAGTCCAAACTGAGCACATATCATAAAAATGGGCCAACATAGCTTGCCTAAAAACACAACAAATTAAGTTAGAAAATTAATGTGGAGTTTTAAAAATTTAATAAGAATCTACTCTAAATGGTCACTTCCTTTGGGGTTTCATAAATAAAATAAAGACGTGGAAATTGATTTTTCCATTAGAGGCCCTTTATAGTCGTTGTAGGATTGTTCCACATCTAATACTTTATATAACTCTATCTCCATTTAATCCCAAACAATTGAAGATGCGTACTGTTTATCTAGCTCGTAGCATTGATTATCCTGACGATTGCGCGAGTAGTTCGTGAAAATATTTGACAGACAGTCCACCGAGGATTTAAATAAACTTATGCTATAGTCACACTAGGCAAATATTTGACAAACGACTGAAAAATATTCAGTTTTCAGAGGTTTTTATATTAAATTAAAAATAAAACACGTTTTCCTTCCACATTGAATAATTGATAATAACAATATTGACATTTAAAAATATTTCCAACGGAATTCGGCAGTGACTATCAATTGTAAGTGCTGAATACTAAATGACGGTTATGAAGGTTTTATAAGGTAGGTTGTGCGTATCGAATTCTATCAAAATTTTTCAAGAGAGAGGCAATTAGTTGAGACAACCATTTGACTTGTATTTCAAACAGCAATCTATAATAATAAGCTCCAAAAGGTAGAAGTAACGTATAATGGTTGTAAATAAAGTAAATAGATTGACACAACTGCGATTTCATTCTAAATGCTGAATTTTCATTACAACAATCGATTTACAACCAATATCTTCTCTGTGTGTGTCGAACAGAAAGAAATTGCGACCTTTGATTGGCATTATAACAGGACATAACACACTTGGGAAACATATGGTAAGAATAGGCCTTAAAAATGATGACATCTGTAGATGGTGTCTGGACCAGGAGGCAACAGAAGACTCGTACACCTTCCTGTGTCATTGCCCAGCATTATCCTTTAGAAGAAACAAGATACTGGGCTCCTTTTTCTTTCAGACTCTCAATCATCTGCAAGCTAGTGGGAGTGCAGCTTAGGGAACATACTTGCCTTCATCAGGGCCTAGTGTTGGTTGTTCTAAGATTTCTTTTATAGAAGACGGACAAGTGGAAGTTCTGAGACTACTTTAAAGGGGAGGAAGAAGCTGGAACGATAACCGAAGAAACTGCGAAATTTTGATGTCGATGTCGAACAGAAAGAAATTGCGACCTTTGATTGGCATTATAACAGGACATAACACACTTGGGAAACATATGGTAAGAATAGGCCTTAAAAATGATGACATCTGTAGATGGTGTCTGGACCAGGAGGCAACAGAAGACTCGTACAACTTCCTGTGTCAGTGTCCAGCATTATCCTTTGGAAGAAACAAGATACTGGGATCCTTTTTCTTTCAGACTCTCAATCATCTGCAAGTTGGTGGGAGTGCAGCTTAGGGAACATACTTGCCTTCATCAGGGCATCGTGTTGGTTGTTCTAAGATTTCTTTTATAGAAGACGGACAAGTGGAAGTTCTGAGACTACTTTAAAGGGGAGGAAGAAGCTGGTACGATTACATCGAGGAATCAAAATGGACCTATAGTGGTCTAAGTGGACATCAATTCAACACAAAAATTGATGTCATCCTCTACCACCTATTCCAACCAAATCTGCATTCAAAACAAAGTTTATTTGAATCCAAAAATGTTGACCTTCCCTTATAGATGTTAGTATTGATTCCAAGATCAAGCTGCTACTTCTTTAAATCCGGGCACTATAAAATTTAAATGATGACCCTACAGGAACTAGGTGTAAATTGTCACTGATAGGCCTACCAAAAGGCTAGTACCTGTACTCCAGTTTATTGCAAGTTTTAAATGTTCATATAATTTCTTTATTCTATTCTTATTTTATTGGAAAATTTACTTAAGTGCTTTTATTAGAATTGTTTAATATATTTCCAAAGTTTTTTCTTTCTGGTGCGATTTGGATGCTCAATATGAAACAGGTTTTTAAGAAGTTGTCCAAGATTGGTTCATGAGGACCTGTTTATGGGATGCTCCTACTAAACTGTTTCCTGTGTCCTTCCATAATCCAGGAAATTCGATTGTGGACGATATTCTTTAGTAGAACTTCCTACGCAATCTATGGTGGACGATATATAACAGATTGGCTGATAAGTCCACGGTCTAACATAGAAAAACACATTTTTTTGTCAAAATTCTTTTTTATTATTCAACATAGTTCTCTTCAAGAGCGATACAACGATTATAACGACCTTCAAATTTTTTGATACCATTTTGGTAGTACTCCTTGGGTTTTGCCTCAAAATAGGCCGCAGTTTCGGCGATCACCTCTTCATTGCAGCCAAATTTTTTCCCTGCGAGCATCCTTTTGAGGTCTGAGAACAAGAAAAAGTCGCTGGGGGTCAGATCTGGAGAATACGATGGGTGGGGAAGCAATTCGAAGCTCAATTCATGAATTTTTGCCATCGTTCTCAATGACTTATGGCACGGTGCGTTGTCTTGGTGGAACAACACTTTTTTCTTCTTCATATGGGGCCGTTTTGCCGCGATTTCGACCTTCAAACGCTCCAATAACGCCATATAATAGTCACTGTTGATAGTTTTTCCCTTCTCAAGATAATCGATAAAAAATATTCCATGCGCATCCCAAAAAACAGAGGGCATTACTTTGCCAGCGGACTTTTGAGTCTTTCCACGCTTCGGAGACGGTTCACCGGTCGCTGTCCACTCAACCGACTGTGGATTGGACTCAGGAGTGTAGTGATGGAGCCATGTTTCATCCATTGTCACATATCGACGGAAAAACTCGGGTGTATTACGAGTTAACAGCTGCAAACACCGCTCAGAATCATCAACACACAGAGCTTCCGCATATCCAAATATTGATGAATAATATGACCAACACGTTCCTTTGATATCTTTAAGGCCTCTGCTATCTCGATCAACTTCATTTTACGGTCATTCAAAATCATTTTGTGATTTTTTTGATGTTTTCGTCGGTAACCACCTCTTTCGGGCGTCCACTGCGTTCACCGTGCTCTGTGCTCATTTCACCACGCTTGAATTTTTGCATACCAATCAATTATTGTTGATTTCCCTGGGGCAGAGTCCGGAAACTCATTATCAAGCCAAGTTTTTGTTTCCACCGTATTTTTTCCCTTCAGAAAACAGTATTTTCTCAAAACACGGAATTCCTTATTTTCTATTTTTTTTACAATAACAAAAGTTGCTTCTCACAAACTAATTGACTTACAGACGTCAAATTTTGACGTGAATCATTTGAAGGGTGGTACTATATGAAAATAATATGCATTTAATACTAGCGACGCCATCTATGTGTCAGACCGGGGACTTATCAGCCAACTTGTTAAGATTCGTCCCGTCCGAACTTTTGTTTGTCCTAGTTCTTTCTTATTTGTTTATTTTTGTAAATAAACTTCATTCTAGTCCAATGGCGAGATTGTTGATTTTCTTAGGCTCGGCAAGAGGACATTACGAGTAGAAAATATCTTAAGAAAAATGGAAAAATTTAATTGCTGAAAATTTCTATGCCATTTGGGAATTATTGTTGGTATTGATTCCTAAGTTATTGAATTACTTTACTTATTAAGTGTTTCCCAAACATCAATCTCAAAGGGGAGAAATCTTATATTTGTAAAGAAAACGAATAGGTCAATTACTATTCGTAAGCCTTTTGTAAGAGATCTCTTTATTATTGAAAATCCCTATTGATAACTTATTAATAAACAAGAAAAAAGCAAAGGTCAGACAATAAATGTTGATTATCTATCATCAATGTCTACACTGAAAAAAAAATATATATTATTTTGAGCACATCGATTTTTTGTTCTTAAATAATAAAGTGAGTTGTGTTTAGAAGATGAATTTCTCTGATAAATTGTTTGTTTCCTTAACAAAAATCTATAAACTTTAATGGAATCGTTTGGTCCTTACAGTTAAGTGATTCGATTTCGAAATGGATATTTTTACATAAAATAAATAAAATCAATTTGTACTAAAAAATTGTGAAATAATTTTGCATATTATTGAAATCGTCATTAAAGTTTACTTGGATCCAAAGATTCTGAACATTCCTTAAGGTTGTTGGTATGGATTCCGAATTATGAACCGATATGGACAAATTTTTGCACAGTTCTTAGAGATCACATAAAGGGTGATGCGGTCAAAATTTGGTCAATATAAACTTGACGTATTTGTTTCAATTTTGCATTTAAAAAATCTGAACACCCCTCATTTTGAAGGTGTGTGTGTGTAGAATGTTGCTCCTATTTTGATTTTGCAATTCACTCTTCAGTTGTCAAAATGCCGTCCAAGCAAGAAGAGCAGCGTATCAAAATTTTGCTCGCGCATCGCGAAAATCCGAGCTACTCGCACGCAAAGCTGACAAAATCGCTAAAAGTTGCCAACTCAACCGTTACAAATGTAATTAAAGTGTATGGGGAACGTTTGTCGACAGCCAGGAATCGAAAACCGGAAGCCGCTGAGACGACAAAGAGAGTTGCCGGTAGTTTCAAGCGAAACCCTAATCTCTCTCTCTCCGAGATGCCGCAAATAAGCTGGGTGTATCGTCTACAACCGTGCATCGAGCCAAAAAACGAGCCGGACTATCGACTTACAAGAAGGTAGTGACTCCAAATCGCGAATAAACAAAATACGACGGCCAAAGCGCGATCTCGGAGGCGGTACACGACGATGCTGACGAAGTTTGACTGCGTGGTAATGGACGACGAAACCTGCGTCAAAGCCGACTACAAGCAGGTTCCGGGACAGGAGTTTTATACGGCAAAAGGTAGCAGATATTTTCAAGCACATAAAACTGTCAAAGTTCGCAAAGAAATATCTGGTTTGGCAAGCCATCTGTACCTGTGGCTTGAAAAGTAGCATTTTCATAGCTTCCGGGACTGTCAACCAAGAAATTTATGTGAAAGAGTGTTTGAATAAACGTCAGCTGCCTTTCCTGAAGAAACACGGTTGTTCCGTACTGTTTTGGCCGGATTTGGCATCTTGCCATTACGGTAAAAAGGCCATGGAGTGGTACGCCGCCAACAACGTGCAGGTGGTTCCCAAGGACAAGAACCCTCCCAACACGCCAGAGCTCCGCCCAATTGAGAAATACTGGGCTATTGTCAAGCGGAACCTAAAGAAGACCAAAAAAACTGCTAAGGACGAGCAGCAGTTCAAGGCAAACTGGCTTTCTGCGGCGAAGAAGGTGGACAAGGTGGCTATACAAAATCTGATGGCGGGTGTCAAGCTTGAGGCCCGGCAATTCGGATTTGGAAAAGCGAAAGCCTAACTGAATATTTTTCCTGAATTTTATACTAATTGAACTTGAAAAAGAAATTTAATTTGATTTTTTAAATAAACGATTTCACCGATTTACACGCGTTTTCCCTTGACCAAATTTTGACCGTATCACCTTTACTTACACCATGTATCAAATTTCGACCCGATCGAATGAAGTTTGATCCTCCAAAATGAGCCAAATCTGGGGGTCCGTTATGGCTATGGGTTTTTTCCCGGACTTTTTCCATTCCCGGGAATGTGGGAATTTTCTCGAATTTCCTGGGATCCCGGTCAAAGGGAAACCTATTTTGATGTGGCATACATTTAGACATTTCAATAAATTAAAAATCGCCTGAAGCTACGGTTATAGGGCGCTACCATATATAACTAACAATATATATATATATATATATATATATATATATATATATATATATATATATATATATATATATATATATATATATATATATATATATATATATATATATATATATATATATATATATATATATTGTGTTGATCTCTTACATCAGCCATAAATCATACTAAAATACGAAACATTTTGTAATACAAAAATTTTTTACAATGGTTAAGACAGTCTCTTTGGGTATAGTTTTCGGAAGCACACTATTAGTATAGAGGGATTTTTTGAACATTAAAGAACTGTTTGGAAATGAAAGAAACTTATTTCGATTTCACCATCGTAAAACGGGGTCACTATATGCATATACTCGGTAAATATTCCCAAAAGGGAAACACTATCGCCTTATACTTCATTCACATTACACTTCCTAAATCCACTTTAACTAGATTTTAACATTAATTAGCCTTTTAATAAGGGATTTAAAATCAATTTTTAATAGATTTCGAGCCTAATGTGTATGAGGTAATGTGAGCTTGAAATTAAATTAACTATCTTAATAAAGGTTAGAATTTTCATATTATATATAAAGTATTGTAAAAACAAATTCCCGGGATCCCGTTGCCGGGGAAAAAACCCTAGTTATGGCCCATTTACAATACCATCCGACCTACATCAATGGAAACTACTTGTGCCTAGTTTCAAGTCGATAGTTTGTTTCGTTCGGAAGATAGCGTGATTTCAACAGACGGACGGACATATGTTAGCTAGATCAACGGAGAATTTCACAACGACACTGAGGGTCTGAGATCATTATTTCGATGTGATACGAACGGCATAAAAAGATAATATACCTCCAATTAGTGGTGTGCACGTGAGTAATAGTTTACTCATGCTCGCGTACACTCACGAAGGAAAAATCTTACTCACGTACACTCAGGCACGCTATTGTTTGGTAGGAATCACGCACACTCACGAAAAGAAAATTTGTACTCACGCACACTAACGCACGAAATGTCATGACTCACGAAAAATCCCGTGATTCACGAAAAATGTCTTGACTCACGAACAATTTTTTGAGTAATTTACCTTAGCGACGTGTCTGAAAACATGAGCATTATTAAAATCGAGAGCGTTATTACACTCTTCACATCTAAGGTGTCACTAAAATTGTAAATTAATTTAACTCTTAAGCGTTTTTTGTTGGTGAGCGGGATTATTTTCTTGAGCGTAAATCTTTACTCACGCACACTCATGAAGGTAAAATTTTCGTGACTCACGGTCAGGCACGACGTTTTGGTTTGTTAATCACACTCACGTTGTTGCCATGAGCGTGACTCACGACTCACGCGTGAGTCACGACAATTTCGAGTCACGTGCACACCTCTACCTCCCATCCTATGGTGGATAGTATAAAAATAAACTAACTATGTAAAATCCTCAAAATAAGTATTAGCCTATATTTTAAGCTTATTTTAAAGGGTGGTTAAATTGTAAGGGCCGATGTTGAATGTGAACCACACCTAAACGCCAAGTTTGTTTTCTGAATTTTATTTGACATTTCTCTATTTCAGACTAACTCAATTTGAACCAGGGAGAGATACACAATCCAACAACGTGTTAAAGTTATCCAGACTTATTATGAAAATGGGCGTTCAAATCAAAAATTTTCGAAGAAAATCATCTTCAGTGATGAGGCACATTTTCACCTCAGTGGATTCGTCAATAAACAGAATTGCCGCTTTGAGCGAATGGGAATCCAGGAGTGATTGTCGAAAAACCAATGCACCCACAAAGAGTGACTGTTTGGTGCGGTTTATGGGCTGGAGGCATCATCGGGCCGTATTTTTTCCAAAATGAGGCCGGTAAGGCAGTTACTGTGAATGGTGTTCGCTATCGTGAGATGATAACGAACTTTTTATGGCCCGAATTGGAAGATATGGATGTGGACGATGTGTGGTCTCAGCAGGACGGTGCCACTTGCCACACAGCTAACGAAACAATGGCTTTTTTGAGCAACAAATTCAATGGCCGTGTTATCTCACGTAATGGCGATGTCAATTCACCGCCAAGATCATGTGATTTGACACCGTTGGACTTTTTTCTTTGGGGTTATTTGAAAGAAAAGGTGTACGTCAAAATATATTGAATTTAAGTATGGAAATTTGCTCCTCCAAGAGGCTACAAAACAAAATCTGGGGATCGGTTTATATGGGGGCTATATATGATTATGGACCGATATGGCCCAATTTTGGCATGGTTATTATATACCATATTCTAGCACCACGTACCAAATTTTAACCAGATCGGATGAATTTTGCTCCTTCAAGAGGCTCCGGAGGTCAAATCTGGGGATTGGTTTATATGGGGGCTATATAATTATGAACGATATGAACCATTTTTTGCATGGTTGTTAGAGACCATATACTAACGCCACGTATCAAATTTCAATGGTATCGGATGAATTTTGCTCCTAGAGCTTCCGCAAGCCAAATCTGACCGGTTTAAATTGGGGCTATACGTAAAAATGATCGAATATGGCCCATTTGCAATACCATTCGACCTACTTCAATAACAACTACCTATGCCAAGTTGCAAGTCGATAGCTTGTTTCGTTCGGAAGTTAGCGTGATTTCAACAGACGGACGGACATGCTTAGATCGACCCAGAATTTCACCATGACGCAGAATATATATCCTTTATGGGGTCTTAGAGCAATTAATTCGATTTGTTTCAAACAGAATGACAAAGTTGCCTAAAAATGACTTTAGATGTAATATTTCCCATATTATACCCTACACCATAGGATGGAAGGTATCATCCTATGGTGGAGGGTATAATATGGGAAATATTAAATCTAAAGTATGTTAATTTTTAGGCAACTTCGCAAAAGTGCATTTATGATTTATCAGTCGATTGATATGTCTTGGAGTTATAAAAAAAAATTGACTCTGTCTTTGAATATTTACAATACATTGTAGTTAACAGTCTTTAAATAGGTTTTAATATCACATGATGAAAAATTAATCAAAACAAGTTATACAGCAGTAAGTTCGGCCGGGCCGAATCTTAAATACCCATCACCACGTATCAAATATACTAGTTTCCTTTGAAAGTTTCAGGAGGGTTTGATGACATATATTTTCCCAAGCAGATCAGTTCAACCAGTACGCTTCCCCCAGATAAATGTAAAGATTTTACCTACCAGATCAGATTCTGAATTTATATGAACCATTTTTTTTAGTTTTAGAGGAATCATAAACATCGCTTGTAAGTGCAAGAAAATGATGAAATAACGCCTTGATTTGAAATCTAAAATCTGTAGTCATCCCAATTATTTAAATGGTTACGAGAAGTAAAATGTGGAAATTTTACATTCAGTTTCTAGCAATTTTCAGTCTTTAAATAGGTTTTAATATCACATGATGAAAAATTAATCAAAACAAGTTATACAGCAGTAAGTTCGGCCGGGCCGAATCTTAAATACCCATCACCACGTATCAAATATACTAGTTTCCTTTGAAAGTTTCAGGAGGGTTTGATGACATATATTTTCCCAAGCAGATCAGTTCAACCAGTACGCTTCCCCCAGATAAATGTAAAGATTTTACCTACCAGATCAGATTCTGAATTTATATGAACCATTTTTTTTAGTTTTAGAGGAATCATAAACATCGCTTGTAAGTGCAAGAAAATGATGAAATAACGCCTTGATTTGAAATCTAAAATCTGTAGTCATCCCAATTATTTAAATGGTTACGAGAAGTAAAATGTGGAAATTTTACATTCAGTTTCTAGCAATTTTCATGACCAGTGCGCCTTCTATACCCTCAATAAGTGAAATCGGTCTATATGGAGGCCTTACCAAATGGACCGATAAAAACTAAATCATATACACTTTGTTATGGGTATAAAATGCCGGTATATTTTCTATTTGTGGCAAATCGGATAAAAACTAAAATTTCTGGAAACCCTAGGTGTTAAATCGAGAGTTCAGTGTAATGGGGGCTAGGTTAGGTTAGGTGGCAGCCCGATGTATCAGGCTCACTTAGACTATTCAGTCCATTGTGATACCACAGTGGTGAACTTCTCTCTTATCACTGAGTGCTGCTCGATTCCACGTTAAGTTCAATGACAAGGGACCTCCTTTTTATAGCCGAGTCCGAACGGCTTTCCACATTACACTGAAACCACTTAGAGAAGCTTTGAAACCCTCAGAAATGTCACCAGCATTACTGAGGTGGGTAATACACCGCTGAAAAACTTTTTGGTGTTCGGTCGAAGCAGGGATCGAACCCACGACCTTATGTATGCAAGGCGGGCATGCTAACCATTGCACCACGGTGGCTCCCTAACCTAACCTAACCTAATGGGGGCTATACAAAAACATGGAAGGATACACACATTATTCAGCACATTTAGTTGTAGTTCTAGAATCTAGGCCCCAAATTGGAGGGCCGGTATTAAGGGGGCTATGTCAAAAACTGTACCGATACTCAATATATTCGGCACACCCCTTTATGGTCCTAGAATACCTCTAGATTTCCAATTCCAGGCAAATTGGGTAAAAACTACGGATTTTAGAAACCCAAGAAGTAAAATCGGGAGATCGGTCTATATGGGGGCTATATCAAAACATGGACCGATACCAACCATTTTCAGCACATCTCTTTATTTTCCTAGAATACCTCTAGATTTCTGATTTGAGGCTAATTGGGTAAATTTACGGATTCTAGAAGCCCAAGAAGTAAAATCGGGAGATCGGTCTATATGGGGGCTATATCAAAACATGAATCGATACACCCCATTTTCGGCACACCTCTTTATGGTCCTAGAATACCCCTAGATTTCAAATTTCAGGCAAATTGGGTAAAAGCGACGGATTCTAGAAGCCCAAGAAGTAAAATCAGGAGATCGGTCTATATGGGGGCTGTATCAAAACATGGACCGATACACCCCATTTTCGGCACACCTCTTTCTGGTCCTAGAATACCCCTAGATTTTAAATTTCAGGCAAATTGGGTAAAAGCGACGGATTCTAGAAACCCAAGAAGTAAAATCGGGAGATCGGTCTATATGGGGGCTATATCAAAACATGGACCGATACCAACCATTTTCGGCACATCTCTTTATTTTCCTAGAATACCTCTAGATTTCTGATTTGAGGCTAATTGGGTAAAAATTACGGATACTAGAAGCCCAAGAAGTATAATCGGGAGGTCGGTCTATATGGGGGCTATATCAAAAACTGACCGATACTCACCATTTTCGACACACGTCTTTATGGTCCTAGAATACCTCTAGATTTCCACTTTCAGGCAAATTGGGTAAAAACTACGGATTTTAGAAACCCAAGAAGTAAAATCGGGAGATCGGTCTATATGGGGGCTATATCAAAACATGAATCGATACACCCCATTTTCGGCACACCTCTTTATGGTCCTAGAATACCCCTAGATTTTAAATTTCAGGCAAATTGGGTAAAAGCGACGGATTCTAGAAGCCCAAGAAGTAAAATCGGGAGATCGGTCTATATGGGGGCTATATCAAAACATGAATCGATACACCCCATTTTCGGCACACCTCTTTATGGTCCTAGAATGCCCCTAGATTTTAAATTTCAGGCAAATTGTGTAAAAGCGACGGATTCTAGAAACCCAAGAAGTAAAATCGGGAGATCGGTCTATATGGGGGCTATATCAAAACATGGACCTATACCAACCATTTTCAGCACATCTCTTTATTTTCCTAGAATACCTCTAGATTTCTGATTTGAGGCTAATTGGGTAAAAATTACGGATTCTAGAAGCCCAAGAAGTAAAATCGGGAGATCGGTCTATATGGGGGCTATATCAAAAACTGACCGATACTCACCATTTTCGACACACGTCTTTATGGTCCTAGAATACCTCTGCATTTCCAATTTCAGGCAACTTGGGTGAAAACAACGGATTCTAGAAGCCTAAGAAGTAAAATCGGGAGATCGGTCTATATGGGGGCTATTTCAAAACATGAATCGATACACCCAATTTTCGGCACACCTCTTTATGGTCCTAGAATACCCCTAGATTTTAAATTTCAGGCAAATTGGGTAAAAGCGACGGATTCTAGAAGCCCAAGAAGTAAAATCGGGAGGTCGGTCTATATGGGGGCTATATCAAAAACTGACCGATACTCACCATTTTCGACACACGTCTTTATGGTCCTAGAATACCTTCAGATTTCCACTTTCAGGCAAATTGGGTAAAAATTACGGATTCTACAAGTCCAAGAAGTAAAATCGGGAGATCGGTCTATATGGGGGCTATACAAAACATGAATCGATACACCCCATTTTCGGCAAACCTCTTTATGGTCCTAGAATACCTCTAGATTTCCAATTTCAGGCAAATTGGGTAAAAACTACGGATTCTAGAAACCCAAGAAGTAAAATCGGGAGATCGGTCTATTTGGGGGCTATATCAAAACATGGACCGATACCAACCATTTTCGGAACATCTCTTTATTTTCCTAGAATACCTCTAGATTTCTGATTTGAGGCTAATTGGGTAAAAATTACGGATTCTAGAAGCCCAAGAAGTATAATCGGGAGGTCGGTCTATATGGGGGCTATATCAAAACATGGACCGATACCAACCATTTTCGGCACATCTCTTTATTTTCCTAGAATACCTCTAGATTTCTGATTTGAGGCTAATTGGGTAAAAATTACGGATTCTAGAAGTCCAAGAAGTAAAATCGGGAGATCGGTCTATATGGGGGCTATATCAAAACATGAATCGATACACCCCATTTTCGGCACACCTCTTTATGGTCCTAGAATACCCCTAGATTTCAAATTTCAGGCAAATTGGGTAAAAGCGACGGATTCTAGAAGCCCAAGAAGTAAAATCAGGAGATCGGTCTATATGGGGGCTGTATCAAAACATGGACCCATTTTCGGCACACCTCTTTCTGGTCCTAGAATACCCCTAGATTTTAAATTTCAGGCAAATTGGGTAAAAGCGACGGATTCTAGAAACCCAAGAAGTAAAATCGGGAGATCGGTCTATATGGGGGCTATATCAAAACAGGTAAATCGGATAGAAAATACACTTTATAGATTTCAAATTTCACGCAAATTGGATAACAACTACAGTTTTTATTAGCCCAAGACCCCAAATCGAGAAATCGGTTTATATGGGGACTATATCAAAACTTAGACCCATATAGCCCATCTTCGAACTTGACCTGCCTGCAAACAAAAGACGAATCTGTGCCAAATTTCAGGACGATAGCGCCATTATTGAATGCTGCAGCGTGATTACAACAGACAGACAGACGGACAGACGGACATCGTTATATCGTCTTAGAATTTCTCCCTGATCAAGAATATATATACTTTATATAGTCGGAAATCGATATTTCGATGTGTTACAAACGGAATGACAAACTTATTATACCCCCGTCACCATTCTATGGTGGTGGGTATAAAAATATTAAATTCAAATTTATGTCCCACTATCAATTATGCAAAACTCAAAATAAACTTCGTCATATTTGCATACTTAGTGCAATTCTTCTTTTCTTTGTCTCAAAAGAAAGATAAAGTGTTTGAAACTAGACAAAGGTTTTTTTTCAGTGTATAAAATGCCTGGCATATATTTCAATTATCTTGAACTTAGCCCCAAATCACCTTCGGAGATATGATGTGCCTAGTGATTGTTTAAATTCTATATATGTAGCCTTAATATTTTGGGAGATGGTTGTTGTTATCTTTCATTTATTCAAATTTAACTTAAACTTAAAGTAAATATTTGGGTGATGCATGCATACGTTATTCAATTTATCAATAGACCTAATGCAAAGGCCTATTCAAGGTTTACTAGTTTGCTTTTCACTTCATTTACAAATTTGCTTAAGTTTATTAGAAAATATTTCTATAGAACATGAAGGATAAATTGAATATTGAATAGAAAATTAAAATAAATAACCACAACACGTATACAATGAAATTGTATGCTTCAAAAATGTATTCTTACACTCAGAGAAAATCATATTATATGATGAACCAGACATTTATACTAACATAATGTCCTGGGTCGGTATGGACGAAGCTGCTACGGTTTCCATGAAGAAGGACTTCTCTTGTGGATTTTGCCCTATTTAAACTCTTCTTGGTATGGCAGGCAGACTAAACCGCAAAATTATTGATATCGCGTAAAGATGGAAAACTCTAAATTGAATCTGAATTGGTTCAGACTATATTACAATCTAAGCTTGACAATAAATCGGGCTGCCTCTTTGACCTATCCCGGTTCAGAATAAGAAATCATTGCTCTAACCTGAAAATAGAGTTTTAGTTGTTTGAAAATACTGATTTTCTTTTTTCGTCCCATATTTATTTTTTTTTCGGGTATAGAATTTGAGTTTATTAAATTCAATCAAGAAAATCACATGCCATAGAGATAAAATGAAAGAAAATTTCATTAGCTCAAAGAACAGAAAGTTCATCCTGAAACCTTGTGTTCTTCCTAAATCTACTCTAAAGCATTTGAATGCAGAGCAAACATCTCTTGCTTTTTTACTTAGTTAAAAATATTTTTAGTCATTCTCAACACGTTCTATAATGGGTTAGCTAACGAGTCTAAAGTTGCATATCTCTCATGTTTACTAACACAAAAGAGGACAGACGAACCTGCAGACGAACGGATAAAACGCATGAAGATAGAGTCATTCTATGATCTAAACGTTTTTTAGTTTTAATCTTTTAATTTATTCACAAAAGCTGCTTACGAAACATGTCACTGTGGGTTGGCAAATGACAAAGTAATGCAATTATTTGATGTTAGGGGTAAAAATAAGAGTAAAAATATATCACTGAACTGTGGGATAACTTATTTAAATGGGTGTTTTATATGTATGTTGTATGTTTCAAATCCATTTGTATATTAAATTTTAAATATTTTAACAAAATACCAAGTAAAACAGATAAACAAACTTAAATTCAATTTAAGTAACGCAATTTCATAAGAAAATTTTGTTTATCAAGTTTTAAATATTTTAGAAATGTTAAGTGAAATAAAAAAAAAATAAATTCAATTAATGTTCCGTAATTAAAAAAAAAATTTGTTTTGTTACTTAAACTTAAATTATTCTAATAATTGCACCACGAGAAATTAATGGACTTTCAAGTGGAAATTAAAAAGTGGAATAAAATTGCCTTCAGTTTGTTTCGGAATCAATTCGTGTGTAGGGATAAAAAATTATTTTTATTATAACCCATACTACCCACATAGAAAAAAATTCACCAAAACTTTTTCCAATTAAAGTCAAATTTTTTAATTGAAACAAAAATCAATGACAACAAGTATATACGGCCGTAAGTTCGGCCAGGCCGAAGCTTATGTACCCTCCATCATGGATTGCGTAGAAACTTCATCTAAACACTGCCATCCACAATCGAATTACTTAAGTTGCGGTAAATTGTATATAAGTACATACGTGGTATATATTAAATCAAAAAAGATCGATCCAATACGTATATAATTCAGTTTGACAAAGTAGACATAAAATTTTGACAAAAGTTTCTACAGAAATAAAATTTTAACAAAATTTTCTATAGAAATACAATTTTCACAAAATTTTCTATAGAAATAAAAATTTTGACAAAATTTTCTATAAAAAGACAATTTTGACAAAAATTTCTACAGAAATAAAATTTTAACAAAATTTTCTATAGAAATAAAATTTTGGTAGATTATTTTTGGCTCTAGTGGCAACCATGATTATGAACCGATATGGACCAATTTTTGTGTGATTGGACCAATTTTGGTATGGTTGTTAGCGACCATATACTAACACCAGCTGCCTAATTTAACCTGATCGGATGAATTTTTCTCCTCCAAGAGGCTCCGGAGGTCAAATCTGGAGAATGTTTTATATGGGGGCTATATATAATTATGGCCGATATGGACCAATTCTGGCACGGTTGATAAGGATCATATACTAACACCATGTTTCAAATTACAACCGGATTGGATGAAATTTGCTTCTCTTGGAGACTTCGCAAGCCAAATCTGGGGATCGGTTTATATGGGGGCTATATATAATTATGAACCGATGTGGACCAATTTTTGCATGGTTGTTAGAGACCATATACCAATATCATGTACCAAATTTCAGGCGGATCGGATGAAATTTGCTTCTCTTTGAGGCTCCGCAACCCAAATCTGGGGATCAGTTTATATGGGCGCCATATATAATTACGGACCGATGTGGACCAATTTGTGCACGGTTGTTAGGGACCATATTCCAATACCATGTACCAAATTTCAGCCGGATCGGATGCAATTTGCTCCTCTTTGAGGCTTCGCAAGCCAAATCTGGAGATCGGTTTATATGGGGTCTATATATAATTATGGACCGATGTGGACCAATTTTTGCATGGTTGTTAGAGACCGTATACCAACACCATGTACCAAATTTCAGCCGGATCGGATGAAATTTGCTTCTCTTTGAGGCTCCGCAAGCCAAATCTGGGGATCGGTTTATATGGGGGCTATGTATAATTATGGACCGATGTGGACCAATTTTTGCATGATTGTTAGAGACCATATACCAACACCATGTACCAAATTTCAGCCGGATCGGATGAAATATGCTTCTCTTAGAGGCTCCACAAGCCAAATCTGGGGATCGGTTTATTTGGGGGCTATATATAATTATGGACCGATGTGAACCATTTTTTGCATGGTTGTTAGAGATCATATACCAACATCATGTACCAAATTTCAGCCGGATCGGATGAAATTTTCTTCTCTTTGAGGCTCCGCAAGCCAAATCTGGGGATCGGTTTATATGGGGGCTATATATAATTATGGACCGATGTGAACCATTTTTTGCATGGTTGTTAGAGACCATATACCAACATCATGTACCAAATTTCAGCCGGATCGGATGAAATATGCTTCTGTTAGAGGCTCCACAAGCCAAATCTGAGGGTCCCTTTATATGGGGGCTATACGTAAAAGTGGACCGATATGGCCCATTTTCAATACCATCCGACCTACATCGATAACAACTACTTGTGCCAAGTTTCAAGTCGATAGCTTGTTTAGTTCGGAAGTTAGTGTGATTTCAACAGACGGACGGACGGACGGACGGACGGACATGCTTAGATCGACTCAGGATTTCACCACGACCCAGAATATATATACTTTATGGGGTCTTAGAGCAATATTTCGATGTGTTACAAACGGAATGACAAAGTTAATATACCCCCATCCTATGATGGAGGGTATAAAAATTACTAGTATCAACTAACTGAATCAATTAAGTTTTTAATTGATAATATTATTTCGGTATATGAATTAATTCGGTATTCAATTAAAAAATTAATTCGATCAATTAATTTCGTGATTGAAGACAAAAAAATATTTTTTTTGTGTGTATAGTACCGTGATCATAAAATCTTTTCTTTAGACATAAAAGAATTGCTCTGCAATAACAATAGATTGTTCTCTACCTCACAATTTAAGTTATTTATGGGTGTAGGGTTTTGTCCTTCAATAAACAAGATAAACAAGTATATACAGCACTAAGTTCGGCCGGGCCGAATCTTAAATACCCACCACCATGAACCAAATATTAGGGTTTCCTTTGAAATTTCAGGAGGGCTTGAGGACTTGAGGACACTTCCCGAAGATAAATTTAAAGATTTTACCTATGAGGACTATATCAGATTCTGGATTTATAAGAACCATTTTTATTTGAGTTTTAGAAGAATCATTAACATCTCTTGTAAGTGTGCAAGAAAAATTATAAAATAACGTCTTGATTTGAAATTTTAAATCTGTAGAAGTAAAACCTGGAAATTTTACATTCAGTTTCAAGCAATTTTCGCCTTCTACACCCACAAGAAGTGAATGGACCACCGGTCTATATGGGGGCATTACCAAATGGACCGATAAAAACTTAATCCGATACACGTTTTTGTGAGCCTAAAATACCAGAATATTTACAATTTCAGGCAAATCAGATAAAAACTACGGTTTCTAGAAACCCAAGGAGTTAAATCGGGAGATCGTTCTTATGAGGGCTATACTAAAATATGGACCGATACTCACCGTTTTCGGCACACCTCTTTATGACCCGAAAATACCTCTAGATTTCAAATTTCAGGCAAATAGGATAAAAACTTCGGATTCTACACGGATGAAAAAGACTGTTTTTCATATGTTTGGCTATAAACATTATATGTTTGGAAAACAAATTTTTTAACACAATATTTTTGAGTGCAAGCATATAAAGTTCATAAGCTAGCATAACATGTTTGGGACATAAAATGTTTGTAAATATAATATGCTTGGATGCAAACATATATTAATTTAGAAATAGACTATAAATATATATGTGTTTAGTAGCTTGGAGCGCTATTTAACAGGGAGCGACATTGAACTAAGTTGGTGGTTGTTGCTTGTTATTACAAAATTAACATTTTATTTTTCCTTGGGCAATTGATCAGCTACTTCTTTGATCCTTACAAACTGTGTGGTCCGCTGTTCGAATCCCCGTCCGGCAAAAGGTAAAATTAAAATAAAAAAAATCATACAATTGAATAATTTCTTCTACAATGTTTGTATTACAGAAAAAGGTGCTAAGAACTAAAAAATCTCGTGGAAGTGAGAAAGATGTGGGGGAATATACAATTGGGCAGAAACAAAATTTTGAGCATTAAGGTCGAAAACCTATGGTGTTAGCACTTATATTACCTGTTTATTTTGATAATTCATTATGATTGTAAATATATAAATAAATAAATAAAATTTTGAGCACAATATTGTTTGGGAGAATTTTTTTAAGCATATAATATTTTTGGGTGCAAAATGCTTCCAAACATATTATATGTTCACATAATAACATATTGTTTTTTGGAAGACAACATTATTGAATCTGGATGCAAAAATACAAAATGTTTGGAAATTGACTATCCAAACATATATTGTTTGGACCAATATGCTTTCAAACATATTATATATAGGAAGAGATCAAACATATAAATGTTTGGGCAATACCCAAAAATATATATGCTTGAAGCAAAATATGTTTGGGAGTATATGTTACAGAAGCGATTTTTTGTGAGCGTATAGAAGCCCAAGAAGTAAAATCGGGAAATCGGTCTATATGGGAGCCATACCAAAATATGGACCGATACTCACCATTTTCGGCACACCTCTTTATGGTCCTAAAATACTTCTAGATTTCCAATTTCAGACAAATTGGATAAAAACTACGGTTTCTATAAGCCCAAGACCCCAAATCGGGAGGTCGTTTTATATGGGGACCATACCACAATTTTTGGCACATGTACTTGTGGTCCTACAATACCTCTAGATTTCCAATTTCAGGTAAATTGAATAAAAACTGCGGTTTCTATAAGCACAAGAAAGAAAATCGGGAGATCGGGAGATTGGATAAAAAATACCATTTCTATAAGCCCAAGACCCCAAATCGGGAGGTCGGTTTATATGGGGACTATATCAAAACCTGGACCGATATAGCCCATCTTCGAACTTGACCTGCCTGCAGACAAAAGACGAGTTTGTGCAAAATTTCAGCACGATTGCTTCATTATTGAAGACTGTAACGTGATTACAACAGACAGACAGACTGGTAAACGGACAGACGGACATCGTTATATCGTCTTAGAATTTCTCCCTGATCAAGAATATATATACTTTATATAGTCGGAAATCCATATTTCACGTGTTACAAACGCAATGACAACTTACGCAATGTTGTTCCACCAAGACAACGCACCGTGCCACAATTCATGGAGAACGATGGCAAAAATTCATGAATTGGGTTTCGGATTACTTGGGTTGTGGTATCTTAAAACTTCTTAACATCGTTTTCTAAATTTTGAGTTAGTCCATACGTGGTAGAGAGCCAGAACTGAAATATGGGGATCGCTTATATGGGGGCTATATACAATTATGAACTTGATATGGACCAATTTTTTGTGATTGGGGATCGATTTATTTGAGGGCTATATATAACTATAGACCGATATGGACCTAGTTAGACATGGTTGTTAACGGCCATATACTAGCACAATGTACCAAATTTCAACTGACTCGGATGAAATTTGCTACTCCAAGAGACTCCAAAACCACATCTCGGGATCGGTTTATATGTCGGCTATATATGATTATGGACTGATATGGACCACTTTTGGCATGGTTGTTAAATATCATATACTACCACCACGTAAAAAATTTCAACCAGATCGGATGAATTTTGCTTCTCCAAAAAGCACCGGTGGCCGAACCTTATGTACCCTCCACCATGGATTGCGTAGAAACTTCTTCTAAACGTACCAAGAGGCTCCAAACCAAATCTCGGGATCGGTTTATTTGGGGGCTATATATGATTATGGACTGATATGGACCACTTTTGGCATGGTTGCTAAATATTATACGCTACCACCACGTACCAAATTTCAATCAGATCGGATGAATTTTGCTTCTCCAAAAGGCACCAGAAGTCAAATCTGGGGATCGGTTTTTTGGGGGCTATATATAATTATGGACCGATGTGGACCAATTTTTGCATGGTTGATAGAGACCATATATTAACACCACGTACCAAATTTCAATCAGATCGGATGAATTTTGCTTCTCCAAAAGGCACCGGAAGTCAAATCTGGGGATCGGTTTATATGGGGGCTATATATAATAATGGACTGATATGAACCAATTCCTGCATGGTTGTTGGATACCATATACTAACATCACGTACCAAATTTCAACCAAATCGGATGAATTTTGGTCTTCAAAGAGGCTCCGGAGGTCAAATCTGGGTAATCGGTTTATATGGGTCCTACATATGGACCGATTTCGACCAATTTTTGCATGGGTGGTTGAGGCCATATATTAACTCCACGTACCAAATTTCAACTGAATCAGATGAATTTTGGTCTTCAAAGAGGCTCCGGAGGTCAAATCTGGTGATCGGTTTATATGGGGGCTATATATAATTATAGACCGATGTGGACCACGTTTTGCATGTTCATTAGAGACCATAGACTAACACCATGTACCAAATTTCAGCCGGATTGGATCAAATTTGCTTGTCTTAGTGGCTCCGCAAGCCAAATCTGGGGATCGGTTTTTTGGGGGCTATATATAATTATGGACCGATGTGGACCAATTTGTTCATGGTTGATAGATACCATATATTAACAACATGTACCAAATTTCAGCGGGATCGGATGAAATTTGCCTCTCTTAGAGGCTCCGCAAGCCAAATCGGGGGATCGGTTTATATGGGGACTATATATAATAATGGACCGATGTGGACCAATTTTCGCATGGTTGTTAGAGACCATATACTAACACCATGTACCAAATTTCAACGGGATCGGATGAAATTTGCTTCTCTTAGAGGATCTGCAAGCTAAATTTGGGGGTCGTTTATATGGGGGCTATACGTAAAAGTAGACCTATATGGCCCATTTGCAATACCAACTACTTGTGCCAAGTTTCAAGTCGATAGCTTGTTTAAATTCATAGTTTTGTGTCATTTTACCTCATCATTCATTAACGTCTATGAAGAAGAAATTGAAGCCCATTCTGCAATTATTTTGTTTGCCATCCCTTGTGTAACTTGGTGTGGTGAAAGTGTCTAACAAAGATTTGTATCTGTCATTACTTTTCGGTTATGGTATACCATTTAAACCAGTGGCCCCTATACCCCTCCTCGCCTCAAACTCTTACCGAAATAACCCCTTTTACCATTCTACTCCTTTTTCAATGACTGAAGAAATAAAATGAATGGGTGTAACATTTTTTCCTCCAGATAACCCATCAACTGCAGTTCACGTCACGAATTTCTTTGTTTCTGATATTTTGAAGCAGTAAGAGGAAACGGATACATGGAACACAAAAAACGGAGACACATTACACCAACACCTCGCGAGATTAGAGCGAACCAGAAAAACAGAATTTAACCCCCGGAACTTATGTCAAATGCACAAATACATGAGAAAATACAAAGAGAAAGTTCTTCACACTTATGGTGTTGAGTAATAGGAAAAGGAAACATTCTTCTATAGAATTGGGATATGAAAAAAAACTCATGTATTGCAATTGCTTCAAGGAAGTAGAAAATTGACATTCAGTTTGCGGGTGGTTTGAATTCGAAATAAGAAAGAATTATTACAGGGTGGCTGATATGTTATGCAAAAAGAGTAAAGCGCTATATGTTTTCACTTTTTTTTAACATTATTTTTAAAAAGCTAACAATTTTGGGAATTAGACATATTTTAAGAATTTATTAGTTAGGGTATATAAGCTTCAGTCCAACCAAATTCTAGCCCACAGCTCACTTGTTTTTATCAACTGATTTTGTTAGTTACTAAAATTAAATTGTTTCCCCCCATTTCCTTAAGTTTGCAAATTCCAAACACTATCTATTCGTTTTATAACAAAAAGATTTTCCTTGTTGGCAAAAAGTTAACACCTTGTCAGTTATGAGTAACACATTGCCTCGTGGCATATAATCAAAAAAAAGCAAGAAAAAGAACATCATGAATGCAAAAAGCTGTTAGGATTTTCTTCTCAGGATTCTACGCAAGAAAACTATTTGAGAAATTTCAAGGAGCATAATTGCCACAATTGCTTTGGGGTGTTTATGAGAGGGTACAAGGACTTTGGCATTTTTCCTCGCATCTTAATAGAGTTACTCTGTTCCATGGTTAATTCATTTTTAAGGGATTTTTTTTTTGCATTGTTCTAGTTTGCTTTGTTTGTTAGTAATAATCTTGGGCAAATTGAGAAGGAAATCTAGGAGAAATAGGGAGAACGAAGAAAAAAAGAGAACAATTAATAATAAAACAAAGAAATTTCTTATAGTAATGGTCTATTTGTGGAATGGCAAAATACAAAAGCAATCCAATTAAATTATATTACTTCAGGGATTGAAATTCGCTAGAGATTAGAAATCACTAGGGAATATGAATGGCTTCATTTTTGTTACTTTTTTAATTTTATTCAATAACAATTTTTAATCATTTTATTTCCAGAGTTTCAAAGGGATAATGCAGTTAAAAATCAAGATATAAAAATATAATTTTCTTGATTTAATTAAATGTAAAAATTGCTTTTGAACAAAAGTTTTGTCCCAAATACATAAATTTAAATATCACTCGATCTGGACAGAATTTGATAGACTTTTACAAAATCTATAGACTCAAAATTTATGTCGGCTAATGCACTAGGGTGGAACACAATTTAAGTAAAAAACAAGTAAGGAAAGTCTAAAGTCGGGCGGGACCGACTATATTATACCCTGCACCACTTTGTAGATCTAAATTTTCGATACCATATCACATCCGTCAAATATTTTGGGGGCTATATATAAAGGTTTGTCCCAAATACATACATTTAAATATCACTCGATCTGAACAAAATTTGATAGACTTCTACAAAATCTATAGACTCAAAATTGAAGTCGGCTAATGAACTAGGGTGGAACACAATTTTAGAAAAAACAAGTATATACAGCACTAAGTTCGGCCGGGCCGAATCTTAAATACCCACCACCATGAACCAAATATTAGGGTTTCCTTTGAAATTTCAGGAGGGATTGAGGACTTGAGGACACTTCACGAAGATAAATTTAAAGATTTCACCTATGAGGACTATATCAGATTCTGCATTTATAAGAACCATTTTTGTTTGAGTTTTAGAGGAATCATTAACATCTCTTGTAAGTGTGCAAGAAAATTATAAAATAACGTCTTGATTTGAAATCTTAAATCTGTAGATTTTCACCCGAGAAGTATCTGAAATCTGAAAATTTTACATTGAGTTTCAAGCAATTTTCATGATCAGTGCGCCTTCTATACCCTCAAGAAATGAAGTCGGTCTATATGGAGGCATTACCAAAAGGACCGATAAAAACTTAATCCGATACACGTTTTTGGGAGCCTAAAATAATATTTACAATTTCAGGCAAATCGCATAAAAACTACGGATTCTAGAAACCCAAGAAGTAAAATCGGGATATCGGTCTATATGGGGGCTATACCAAAACATGGACCGATACTCACCATTTTTGGCACACCCCTTTATGGTCCTCAAATACCTATAAATTTCCAATTTCAGACAAATTGTATTTAAACTGCGGATTCTATAAGCCCAAGACCCCAAATCGGGAGGTCGTTTTATATGGGGACCACACCAAAACATGGACCGATACTCATAATTTTTAGCACACGTATTTGTGGTCCTACAATACCTCTAGATTTCCAATTTCAGGTAAATTGAATAAAAACTGCGGTTTCCATAAGCCCAAGAAGTAAAATCGGGAGATCGGTCTATATGGGGGCTATACCAAAATATGGACCGATACTCACCATTTTCGGCACACCTCTTTATGGTCCTAAAATACCACTAGATTTCCAATTTCAGGCAAATAGGATAAAAACTTCGGATTCTAGAAGCCCAAGAATTAAAATCGGGAAATCGGTCTATATGGGGGCTATACCAAATATGGACCGATACTTACCATTTTCGGCACACCTCTTTATGATCCTAAAATACCACTAGATTTCCAATTTCAGACAAATTGGATAAAAACTACGGTTTCTATAAGCCCAAGAACCCAAATCGGGAGGTCCTTTTATATGGGGACCATACCAAAACATGGACCGATACTCACAATTTTTGGCATACGTATTTGTGGTCCTACAATACTTCTAGATTTCCAATTTCAGGTAAATTTAATAAAAACTGCGGTTTCTATAAGCCCAAGAAGTAAAATCGGGAGATCGGTCTATATGGGGGCTATACCAAAATATTGTCCGATACTCACAATTTTTGGCACACGTATTTGTGGTCTTACAATACCTCTAGATTTCCAATTTCAGGTAAATTGAATAAAAACTGCGGTTTCTATAAGCCCAAGAAGTAAAATCGGGAGATCGGTCTATATGGGGGCTATACCAAAACATGGACCGATACTCACCATTTTTGGCACACCCCTTTATGGTCATAAAATACCTCTACATTTCTAATTTCAGGCAAATTGGATAAAAACTACGATTTCTATAAGCCCAAGACCCCAAATCGGGAGGTCGGTTTATATGGGGACTATATCAAAACCTGGACCGATATAGCCCATCTTCGAACTTGACCTGCCTGCAGACAAAAGACGAGTTTGTGCAAAATTTCGGCGCGATTGCTTCATTATTGAAGACTGTAGCGTGATTACAACAGACAGACAGACAGACAGACAGACGGACAGACGGACATCGTTATATCGTCTTAGAATTTCTCCCTGATCAAGAATATATATACTTTATATAGTCGGAAATCGATATTGCGATGCGTTACAAACGGAATGACAAACTTATTATACCCCCGTCACCATTCTATGGTGGTGGGTATAAAAATATGGGAACCGTTTAAATCTGAAGCAATTTTAAGGAAACTTCGAAAAAGTTTATTTATGATTTATCGCTCGATATACATGTATTAGAAGTTTAGGAAAATTAGGGTCATTTTTACAACTTTTCGACTAAGCAGTGGCGATTTTACAAGGAAAATGTTGGTATTTTGACCATTTTTGTCGAAATCAGAAAAACATATATATGGGAACTATATCTAAATCTGAACCGATTTCAACCAAATTTGGCATGCATAGCTATAATGCTAATTCTACTCCCTGTGCAAAATTTCAACTAAATCAGAGTTAAAAATTGGCCTCTGTGGTCATATGAGTGTAAATCGGGTGAAAGCTATATATATGAGCTATATCTAAATCTGAACTGATTTCAACCAAATTTGGCATGCATAGCTATAATGCTAATTCTACTCCCTGTGCAAAATTTCAACTAAATCGGAGTTAAAAATTAGCCTCTGTGGTCATATGAGTGTAAATCGGGCGAAAGCTATATATGGGAGCTATATCTAAATCTGAACCGATTTCAACCAAATTTGGCACGCATAGCAACAATGCTGATTCTACTCCCTGTGCAAAATTTCAACCAAATTGGAGGAAAACTCTGGCTTCTGGGACCGTATTAGTCCATATCGGGCGAAAGATATATATGGAAGCTATATCTAAATCTGAACCGATTTCAATAAAATTTGGCACACTTGACTATAGTACTAATTGTTCTTCGTGTGCACAATTTTAAACAAATTGGGGTAATACTCAGACTTCTAGGGCCGTATAAGTGCATATCGGGCGAAATATATATATGGGAGCTATATCTAAATCTGAACCAATTTCTTCCAAAATCAATAGGTATCTATTCTGAGCCAAAACACATACTTGTGCCCCATTTGAATTCGATTGGGCTAAAACTGCGACCTAGACTTTGATTACAAAAATGTGTTCACGGACAGACGGACATGGCTATATCGACCCAGGAGCCCAACCAGAGCATATTTGCCAAAGACACCATGTGTCTATCTCGTCTTCTTCTGGGTGTTGCAAACATATGCACTAACTTATAATACCCTGTTCCACAGTGTGGCGCAGGGTATAAAAACACTATAGAACATTTTGTACAAGTTTTATTTCCATAGATAATTTTGTCAAAATTTTGTCCATAGAAAATTTAGTCAAAATTGTATTTCTATAGAAAATTTTGTAAAAATTTTATTTCTATAGAAAATTTTGTCAAAATTTTATTTCTATAGAAAATTTTGCCTAAATTTTATTTTCATAGAAAATTTTGTCAAAATTTTATTTTGTTTGGTTGTAGGGAAAATTTTACAAAAAAACAAGTACATACGGCCGCAAGTTCGGCCAGGCCGAATCTTATGTACCCACCACCATGGATTGCGTAGAAACTTCTACGAAAGACTGTGATTTAGTCCATACATGGTATATATTGGACAATAAAGTTATGTATAGTTAAGTCTACAAATAATTACGAATCGATATGGACTTTTTGTACGTAGAGAGCAAGAATTGAAATATGGGGGTCGCTTATATGTGGGCTATATACAATTATGAACTTGATATGGAACAATTTTTGTGTGATTGGGGATCGATTTATCTGAGGGCCATATATAACTATAGACCGATATGGACCTAGTTAGGCATGGTTGTTAACGACCATATACTAGCACAATGTACCAAATTTCAACTCACTCGGATGAAATTTGCTCCTCCAAGAGGTTCCAAAACCAAATCTCGGGATCGGTTTATATGGGGCTATGTACGATTATGGACTGATATGGACCACTTTTGGCATGGTTGTTAAATATCATATATTACCACCACGTACCAAATTTCAAGCAGATCGGATGAATTTTGCTTCTCCAAAAGGCACCGGAGGTCAAATGTGGGGATCGGTTTATATGGGAGCTATATATAATTATGGACTGATAGGAACCAATTCCTGCATGGTTGTTGGATACCATATACTAACATCACGTACCAAATTTCAACCGAACGGCAAGAATTTTGCTCTTCCAAGGGGCTCTGGAGGTCAAATCTGGGGATCGGTTTATATGGGGCCTATATATAATTATGGACCGATATCGACCAATTTTTGCATGGGAGTTTGAGGCCATATATTAACACCACATACCAAATTTCAACTGAATCAGATGAATTTTGGCATTCCAATAGGTTCCGGAGGTCAAATCTGGTGATCGGTTTATATGGGGGTTATATATAATTATGAACCGATGTGGACCAATTTTTGCATGGTTGTTATAGACCATATACTAACATCACGTACAAAATTTCAGCCGGATCGGATGAAATTTGCTTCTCTTAGCGGCCTCGCAAGCCAAATCGGGGGATCGGTTTATATGGGGGCTATATATAATTATGGACCGATGTGGACCAATTTTTGCATGGTTATTAGAGACCATACACTGACACCATGTACCAAATTTGAGCCGGATCGGATGAAATTTGCTTCTCTTAGGGGCCTCGCAAGCCAAATCGGGGGATCGGTTTATATGGGGGCTATATATAATTATGGACCGATGTGGACCAATTTTTGCATGGTTGTTAGAGACCATATACTAACACCATGTACCAAATTTCAGCCGGATCGGATAAAATTATCTTCTCTTAGAGGTCTCGCAAGCCAAATTTTGGGGTCCGTTTATATGGGGGCTATACGTAAAAGTGGACCGATATGGCCCATTTGCAATACCATCCGACCTACATCAATAACAACTACTTGTGCCAAGTTTCAAGTCGATAGCTTGTTTCGTTCGGAAGTTAGCGTGATTTCAACAGACGGACGGACGGACGGACGGACGGACATGCTCAGATCGACTCAGAATTTCACCACGACCCAGAATATATATACTTTATGGGGTCTTAGAGCAATATTTCGATGTGTTACAAACGGAATGACAAAGTTAATATACCCCCCATCCTATGGTGGTGGGTATAAAAACTATAGAAAATGTTGTCCCAATTTTATTTCCATAGAAAATTTTGTCAAAATTTTATTTCCGTAGAAAATTTTGTCAAAATTTTGTCCATAGAAAATTAAGTCAAAATTGTATTTCTGTAGAAAATTTAGTCAAAATTTTATTTACAGAAAGATTTGTCAAAATTTTATTTCTACAGAAAGATTGGTCAAATTTATTTTCTTAGAAAATTTTGTCAAAATTTTATTTAGAAAATATAGAAAGAAAGAAATATTTGTCAAATTTTTTCTTAGAAAACTTTTTCAAAATTTTATTTATATAGAAAATGTTGTCAAAATTTTATTTTTTTTAGAAAATTTTGTTAAAATTTTATTTCGATTGAAAATTTTTGTTAAAATCTTATTTCTATTGAAAATTTTTGTCAAAATTCTATTTCTATTGAACATTTTTGTCAAAATTTTATTTCAACAGATAATTTTGTCAAAAATGTATTTCTGTAGAAAATTTTGTCAAAACTTATATTTCTATAGAAAATTGTGTCAAAATATAGAAAATGTTGTCAAAATTTTATTTCTTTAGAATATTTTGTTAAAATTTTATTTCTATTGAAAATGTTTTTGTAAATTTTATTTCTATAGAAAATTTCGTCAATATTTTAATTCCATAGAAAATTTTATTTTCATAAAAAATTTTGTCAACATTTTATTTCCATAGAACATTTTGTCAAAATTTTATTTCTATAGAGAATTTTGTCAAAATTTTATTTATATAGAAAATTTTGTCAAAATTTTATTTCTGTAGAAAATTTTGTTAAAATTTTATTTCTGTAAAAAAGTTTATTTCTATAGAAAATTTTGTCAAAATTTTATTTCTGTAAAAAAACTTTGTCAAAATTTTATTTCTTTAGAAAATTTTGTTAAAATTTTATTTCTATTGAAAATTTCTGTTAAAGTTTTATTTCTATAGAAAAATTTGTCAATAATTTATTTCCATAGAAAATTTTATTTTCATAAAAAATTTTGTCAAAATTTTATTTCCATAGAACATTTTGTCAAAATTTTATTTCCATAGAACATTTTGTCAAAATTTTATTTCTATAGAAAATTTTGTCAAAATTTTATTTATATAGAAAATTTTGTCAAAATTTTATTTCTGTAGAAAATTTTGTTAAAATTTTATTTCTGTAAAAATTTTTGTCAAAATTTTATTTCTGTAGAAAATTTTGTTAAAATTTTTTTTCTGTAAAAATTTTTGTCAAAATTTTATTTCTTTAGAAAATTTTTGTCAAATTTTTATTTTTATTGAAAATTTTATAAAAATTTTATTTCCATTGAAAATTTTGTCAAATTTTTATTTTTATTGAAAATGTTTGTCAAAAATTTCTTTCTATTGAACATTTTTGTCAAAATTTTATTTCTATTGAAAATTTTTGTCAAAAATTTATTTCAAGAGAAAATTTTGTCAATATTTTATTTCTATTGAAAATTTTTGTCAAAATTTTATTTCTATTGAAAATTTTTGTCAAAATTTTATTTCTATAGAAAATTTTTTCAAAAAAAAAAATTGTGTCAAAATTTTATTTCAATAGACAATTTTGTCAAAATTTTATTTCCTTAGAAAATTTTGTCAAAATTTTATTTCCATAGAAAATTTTGTCAAAAGTTTATTTCTATAGAAAATTGTATTTCTACAGAAAATTTTATCAAAATTTTATTGCAATAGAAAAGTTTGTCAAAACTTTATTTCAACAGAAAATTTTGCCAAAATTTTAGTTCTTTAGACAATTTCGTCAAAATTTTATTTCTATAGAAAATTTTGTTAAAATTTTATTTCTGTAAAAAAGTTTATTTCTTTAGAAAATTTTGTTAAAATTTTATTTCTATTGAAAATTTCTGTTAAAGTTTTATTTCTATAGAAAAATTTGTCAATATTTTATTTCCATAGAAAATTTTATTTTCATAAAAAATTTTGTCAAAATTTTATTTCCATAGAACATTTTGTCAAAATTTTATTTCCATAGAACATTTTGTCAAAATTTTATTTCTATAGAAAATTTTGTCAAAATTTTATTTATATAGAAAATTTTGTCAAAATTTTATTTCTGTAGAAAATTTTGTTAAAATTTTATTTCTGTAAAAATTTTTGTCAAAATTTTATTTCTGTAGAAAATTTTGTTAAAATTTTTTTTCTGTAAAAATTTTTGTCAAAATTTTATTTCTTTAGAAAATTTTTGTCAAATTTTTATTTTTATTGAAAATTTTATAAAAATTTTATTTCCATTGAAAATTTTGTCAAATTTTTATTTTTATTGAAAATGTTTGTCAAAAATTTCTTTCTATTGAACATTTTTGTCAAAATTTTATTTCTATTGAAAATTTTTGTCAAAAATTTATTTCAAGAGAAAATTTTGTCAATATTTTATTTCTATTGAAAATTTTTGTCAAAATTTTATTTCTATTGAAAATTTTTGTCAAAATTTTATTTCTATAGAAAATTTAAAAAAAAAAAAAATTGTGTCAAAATTTTATTTCAATAGACAATTTTGTCAAAATTTTATTTCCTTAGAAAATTTTGTCAAAATTTTATTTCCATAGAAAATTTTGTCAAAAGTTTATTTCTATAGAAAATTGTATTTCTACAGAAAATTTTATCAAAATTTTATTGCAATAGAAAAGTTTGTCAAAACTTTATTTCAACAGAAAATTTTGCCAAAATTTTAGTTCTTTAGACAATTTCGTCAAAATTTTATTTCTATAGAAAATTTTGTTAAAATTTTGTCCATAGATAATTTAATCAAAATTTTATTTCTAAAAAAAATTTTGTCAAAATTTTATTTCTATAGATAATTTTGTAAAATTGTTATTTCTATAGAAAATTTTGTAAATTTGTTTTTTCTATAGATACCAAGAAAATTGGAAGTTGTTCCACCATAATTTCTTTCAAAGCGCATCCCGGGATCCCCCATCAATTTTTTGAGATTTGAACCAGCGTTCCTTAATTTTTCATTCATAACAATAAACAAAATCTCAAGCTTCATGCGACAAACATTTGCATGGACGTTTTGATGCATCGTATTCAATGAGGCTAAGTGTGCCAAGGACTTCTGTTATGGTGCCCAGGTGAGAGCCAAAATGTTTTTCAATTTATAAAAATGCGCTAATAAAAGTATAATAGAACATATTAATAAAAAAATTAAATTAAATGAAAAACTTTTTTTAGTTTTCTAAATTTTTTTCACTGAAATGAACTTCCAAGGCATAACTTCTAAAGCAATGCAAAGGAACCGAAAAGCAAGTACTTCCGTCCTAGCCCATGTAAAATTCATTGGAGATTATTCAAGTTTCCAGTACTCCCGGATTACAAATTGGGGATCCAAACAATTTTTTTTGAAAGCTCTATTTTTGCTGGGTTATAATATCCTGTTCCACATAGTGGTGCGGCTATAAAAAGTTGTATATATCCACCTGTTCACAATGTAAAAAAAAACTTTTTTATGATGGGATTATAAAAGTGTGCAATTTCATTTGTAATACATAGAAATATCGATTTCTGACTATAAAAAGTATGTAAATATTTTATAGAACTTTTGATCGCTTGTATGTGCTAGTAATGAAATAATCTTCTTTTTGATTCTCAATAAAAGCATATGTAAAAATCAAGAATTTCATCCAAACGATTTAACGAGTTATTACGAAGACCGAGGAGACTACAAAATTTTGCTTCAGCCGTTTCGAAAATTACGTTATAATAGCTATATAATTAAAACAAGTATATACGGCCGTAAGTTCGGCCAGGCCGAATCTTATGTACCCTCCACCATGGATTGCGTAGAAACTTCTACGAAAGACTGTCATCCACCAATTTCAACTCACATGGTTATTAAATATCATATGCTACCACCACGTACCAAATTTCAACCAGATCGCATGAATTTGCTTCTCCAAAAGGCACCGGAAGTCAAATCTGGGGATCGGTTTATATGGGAGCTATATATTATTATGGACTGATAGGAACCAATTCCTGCATGGTTGTTGGATACCCTATACAAACATCACGTACCAAATTTCAACCGAATGGGAAGAATTTTGCTCTTCCAAGGTGCTCCGGAGGTCAAATCTGGGGATCGGTTTATATGGGGCCTATATATAAATATGGACCGATATCGACCAATTTTTGCATGGGTGTTTGAGGCCATATATTAACATCACGTACCAAATTTCAACTGAATCAGATGAATTTTGGTCTTCTAAGAGGCTCCGGAGGTCAAATCTGGTGATCGGTTTATATGGGGGCTATATATAATTATGGACCGATATGGACCAATTTTTGCATGGCTGTCAGAGACCATATACTAACACCATGTACCAAATTTCAGCCGGATCGGATGAAATTTGCTTCTCTTAGAGGCTCCTCAAGCCAAATCGGGGGATCGGTTTATATGGGGGCTATATATAATTATGGACCGATATGGACCAATTTTTGCATGGTTGTTAGAGACCATATACTAACACCATGTACCAAATTTCAGCTGGATCGGATAAAAATTGTTTCTCTTAGAGGCTCTGCAAGCCAAATCGGGGGATCGGTTTATATGGGGGCTATATATAATTATGGACCGATATGGACCAATTTTTGCATGGTTGTTAGAGACCATATGCTAACACCATGTACCAAATTTCAGCCGGATCGGATGAAATTTGCTTCTCTTAGAGGCCTCGCAAGCCAAATTTGGGGGTCCGTTTATATGGGGGCTATACGAAAAAGTGGACCGATATGGCCCATTTGCAATACCATCCGACCTACATCAATAACAACTACTTGTGCCAAGTTTCAAGTCGATAGCTTGTTTCGTTCGGAAGTTAGCGTGATTTTAACAGACGGACGGACGGACGGACGGACGGATGGACATGCTCAGATCGACTCAGAATTTCACCACGACCCAGAATATATATACTTTATGGGGTCTTAGAGCAATATTTCGATGTGTTACAAACGGAATGACAAAGTTAATATACCCCCCATCCTATGGTGGAGGGTATAAAAATTAAAAAAATTATATCTCGAAAACCAATCGACAGAAAATTTTTTAAAAATCATTTTCGTGTTTAGTAGGTCATAATCAATAAGAAAAAGTATGCTAGAAACAATTCACGGAGAAAAGTTTGTTATTTGTTGCCTAGTGTATTTAACGTGACCCAACTAACATTTTCCTATCCGTGTAGCAATATCCAAGGGTGTCTATTTCATAATTGAAGCAAATAGTAACCACCTCCTGAATTGCATTCCATACCAAAAAACAAGTTTGTCAATCAAAAGCTCTCGTTTTGTGTAACAACTGACGAGTGTGCTGCTCAAACAGTTTCCCTTCCATTTTCCGATGTCAGAACTGAGCTGTAAAGCAACACATCCTCGACAAAAGTCAGTGTCTGGCAGAGCCAGTAGCAAAACTTTTAAGAAAAAAAAAAACGAAAAATGGAAGTAAATTTTATAAGAGGACAAGAAAAAAATTCAATTTTCCACATTCTGAACAAATCCCAATTAAAAAGTGGAAAATCTTTTTGCCCGCCTTCAACTAAGCCTCACTGGGCTCCCTAGATTCTTATTTTTCGTTGTAATGCAAGAGGCCAGTATATTAACATGGGTCCACAAATGGGCAAGTGAAGCTTAGGGGTTTATTTGCATACAATATTTCTTTCATATCATGTGGTTCCTATTGAAAGGGATTTTTTTTATTTCTTTCCCATATTAATCCCCATATTTATTTCTTATACAATGGAGCTTAACATAACAACAACTTCATAATAACTGGATATTATGTTTTTATTTTTGGGGGGATGTAAAAACCACCATCATCCCTATATCCCCAGTCTAATATAATCCCTTCAGAGAAATTTGTTAACATATGTTCAAAGTGTATGTAGAGTAGATTTATTGTTACTGTTCTCTTCTCTTCCTCTCATTTTTGAAGGCTTTCATGACGATGATGTGGGTAAATTATGTTACTTTCTCCTAGTTTGTTTTTTGGTTTCTGAAGAGCTCGTTTATTTCAAGTAAAAGCCATAATGAAATTTTCATTACACCAGTTTGTAGGCTTATCAACTTTTTTTTCTTTGTTTTGAAACTTTGATCGCATTGGTGGGCATATTTCATATGCTTACAGACTTGTCAGCATGGAATTTATTTTGCCAGATCATAATCCTTTCGTTATTGAATATTGTGTGTGCATACAATGTTAGAAACAAAATACAATGTTGGAAAGAAATCGATGGTCATATTTCCTACTTTGTAAAATGGATCTTTATAGGGTGGTAATACAGGGTAGTTGATATATAATGATACAAAATAATAGCTATACTTTCTTATCCTCCACCATAGAATGGAGGAGGGTAAAACACATCTAAATATTGGCCTCTGGCTCCATAAAGTATTGGTATATATTCTGGATCGTGGTGAAATTCTGAGCACCGTTGCCACTGTTGGTAGAATTCTACCAAATATGGTAGATTTTTTACTGTTTGGTAGATTGGTAGAATTCCTGATGTTTTGGTAGATTTTACACTAAATTTTTTTTACAATTAAAATTTTAACAAAATTTTCTATACCATAGAAATAAAATCTTAATAAAATTTTCTATAGAACTAAAATTTTGACAACATTTTCTATAGCAATAAAATTTCGCGAAAATTTTTTATAGAAATAAAATTTTGACATAATTTTCTATAGAAATAAAATTTTGACAAAATTTTCTATAGAATTAAATTTTTGAAAAAATTTTCTATAGAAAAAAAATGTTTACAAAAATTTCTATAGAAATAAAATTTTCACAATATTTTCTATAGAAATAATATTTTCACAAAATTTTCTATAGAAATATTTTGAAAAAAAAAAAAATCCTACAGAAATAAAATTTTGACTAAATTTTCTATAGCAATAAAAAAATTTTCACAAAATTTTCTATAGAAATAATATTTTGAAAAAAAATGCTTACAGAAATAAAATTTTGACAAAATTTTCTATAGAAATAAAACAAATGTTCACAAAATTTTCTATAGAAATAATATTTTGAAAAAAATTCCTACAGAAATAAAGTTTTGACAAAATTTTCTATAGAAATAAAATTTTGACAAAATTTTCTATTAAAATAAAATTCTAACAAAATTTTCTATAGAAATAAAATTTTGACAAAATTTTCTACAGCAACAAAATTTTCTACAGAAATAAAATTTTGACTAAAGTTTTTTATAGAAATACATTTTTGAGAAAATTATCTATAGAAAAAAATTTTGCCAAAATTTTCTATAGAAATTATATTTTGACAAAATTTTCTATAGAAATAATATTTTGAAGAAAATTCCTACAGAAATAAAATTTTAACAAAATATTCCATAGAACTAAAATTTTCACAAAATATTCTATAGAAATAAAATTTTGACAAAATTTTCTATAGAAATACAATTTTGAGAAAATTATCTATAGAAATAAAATTTTGGCAAAATTTTCTATAGAAATAAAATTAAGACAAAATTTTATATAGAAATAAAATTTTGACAAAATTTTCTATAAAGTAAAATATTGATATTTTCTATAGAACTAAAATTTTGACAAAATTTTCCATAGAAATAAAATTTATAAAAAATTTTATATAGAAATAAAATTTTGATAAAATTTTCTATAGAAGTAAAATTTTGACAAAATGTTCTGTGGAAAAATTTTTACAAAATTTTTTATGGAAATAAAATTTATAAAAAATTTTCTGTAGAAGTAAAATTTTCACAAAATTGTCTATAGAAATAAAATTTTTACAAAATTTTCTTTAGAAATAAAATTTTTACAAAATTGTCTATAGAAATAAAATTTTTAAAAAATTTCTTTAGAAATAAAATTTTGACAAAATTTTCTATAGAAATAAATTTGGACAAAATCTTCTATTGAAATAAAATTTTGGCAAGATTTTCTATAGAATTAAAATTTCGAGAAAATTTTCTATAAAATTAAAATTTTGACAAAATTGTATATAGAAATAAAATTTTGAAAAAAATTACTATAGAACAAAATATTGACATTTTCTATAGAACTAAAATTGTGACAAAATTTTCTATAGAAATAAAATTTTGTCAAAATTTTCTATAAAAAAAATTTTAACAACATTTTCTATAGAAATACAATTTTGACAAAATTTTCTATAGAAATATTTTGAAGAAAATTCCCACAGAAATAAAATTTTGACAAAATTTTCTATAGAATTAAAAGTTTGACAAAATCTTCCATAGAAATACTATTTTGAGAAAATTGTTAATATAAATAAAATTTTGACAAAATTTTCTATATAAATTAAATTTTTACAAAATTTTCTATAGAAATAAAATTTTGACAAAATTTTCTATATAAATAAAATTTTGATAAAATGTTCTATAGAAATACATTTTTGAGAAAATTATCTATAGAAAAAAATTTTTGCCAAAATTTATATTATATTATATTATATTTTGACAAAATTTTCTATAGAAATAATATGTTGAAGAAAATTCCTACAGAAATAAAATTTTGACAAAATTTTGCATAGAACTAAAATTTTCACAAAATATTCTATAGAAATAATATTTTGACAAAATTTTCTATAGAAATACAATTTTGAGAAAATTATCTATAGAAATAAAATTTTGCCAAAATTTTCTATAGAAATAAAATTTGGATAAAATTTTCTATAGAAATAAAATTTAGACAAAATTTTGTATAGAAATAAAATTTTGACAAAATTTTCTATAGAAGTAAAATAAAATCTTGACAAAATTTTCTAAAAAAATAAAAATTTTGACAAAATTGTCCATAGAAATAAAATTTTGACAAAATTTTGTATAAAATAAAATTTTGATAAAATGTTCTATAGGAATAACATTTTGACAAAATATTCTATAGAAATAAAATTTTGACAACATTTTCTATAGAAATAAAATTTTTACAAAATTTTCTATAGAAATAAAATGTTTAAAAATTTTCTATAGAAGTAAAATTTTGACAAATTTTCTATAGAACTAAAATGTTGACAAGACTTTCTATAGAAATAAAATTTTGACAAAATAAAATTTTGACAAAATAAAATTTTCATAAAATTTTCTATAGAAATAAAATTTTCACAAAATTTTCTATAGAAATAAAATTTTGAAAAAAATTTACTATAGAATAAAATATTGACAACATTTTCTATAGAAATAAAATTTGTGACAAAATTTTCTATAGCAATAAAATTTTGATAAAATTGTCTATAGAAATAAAATTTTGACAAATTTTCCTATAGAAATAACATTATGATAAAAGGTACTTTAGAATAAAAGTTTGACATATTCTGTTGACAAATTTTCGATAGAAATACAATTTTGACATTTTCTATAAAAATAAAATTTTGAGAAAATCTTCTACAGAAATAAAATTTCGCGAAAATTTTCTATAGAAATAAAATTTTGACAAAATCTTCTATAAAAATAAAGTGTTGACAAAATTTTCCCTAGAAATAAAATTGTGACAAAATTTTCTATAGAATTAAAATTTTGACAAAATTTTCTACAGACACAAAATTTTGACAAAATTTTATATAGAATTAAATTTTTTGAAAAATTTTCTATAGAAACTAAATTTTGGAAAAATGTTCTATAGAAATTACATTTGACAGAATTTTCTA
This sequence comes from Haematobia irritans, assembly GCF_050003625.1. Taxonomy (NCBI): domain Eukaryota; kingdom Metazoa; phylum Arthropoda; class Insecta; order Diptera; family Muscidae; genus Haematobia; species Haematobia irritans. The sequence goes on along the minus strand of NC_134398.1, from coordinate 223,569,400 downwards.
TAGAAGTAAAATTTTGACAAAATTTTCTATAGAAATAAAATCTTGACAATATTTTCCATAGAAATAAAATTAGGCGAAATTTTTCTATAAAATAAAATTTTGACAAAATTGTCTGTAGAAGTAAAATTTTGACATAATTTTCTATAGAAATAAAATCTTGACAATATTTTCCATAGAAATAAAATTTTGACAAAATTGGCTATAGAACTTAAATTGTGAAAAAAATTTCTATAGAATTAAAATTATCACAAAATTTTCTAAAGAAATAAAATTTTGGCAAAATTTTTAATAGAAATAAAATTATGAAAAAATTTTCTAAAGAGTAAAATTTTGACAAAATTTTCTACAGAAATAAAATTTTGACAAAATTTTCGATAGAAATAAAATTTTGACATTTTCTATAGAAATAAAATTTTGACAAAATTTTCTAAGAAATAAAATTTTGCCAAAATTTTCTATAGAAATAAAATTTTGACAAAATTTTCTATCGTATAGAAGTACAATTTTGCAAAATAAGGAATTTTTTGTTTGGTGGTTTTTGGTAAAATTTTCTCCAAATGTTGGTAGATTATTTTTGGTGCGAGTGGCAATCGTGATTCTTAGTCGATCGAGGGTTGTTCGTCCGTTTTGAATCCACTCAAACTTCCGAATGAAGCAAATTATCGACCTGAAACTTGGCACAAGTAGTTGTTATGGATGTATATCAGACGGTATTGCAATTGGGCTATATCGGATCATTTTTAGGTATAGCCTCCATATAAACGGACCCTCAGAGTTGTTTTTCGGAGGCCCTTGGAAGGGTATATTTCATCCAATCCGATTGATATTTGGAAAGTGACCACATTTGCACAAGCGAAGCAATACCTTGACTCATTTATTTCACGTCATTGCATGTTTAGCACTACAAGAACAAATTTATAAATTTAGTTTAACATTTTTTTCCATCGATAAGCTCTTGGAACTCTATTTGGAACTACAATGACATTAATCCATGTCAAATTGTTAGTATGTGTTGCAGTTCTTCTCGAGATATATTCAGTTCACGAACACGTATTCTACCAATGCGAATCCACGTCTGAGATTGGTTAATATACATATCTGCCACCTTGTATACATATATTAAATAGCAAACATTTTGAACAATGCTTTATATTTTAAATTATCTCATTTGCAATTTGTTTTTAAGCAGAGTTTTTTGTTTTCATTTTATACAAAGATGCTGCAAAAATCTTTTCTCTAGAATTTTTGTAACACCCACCAAAACGCAAACAAAACAATCGCACCAAAATGAGGTAAAAGTTTTTCGCTGTACAAAACGCCATCAGAAAAACTTTTCCAATTTAACTGTAAACATCACTTAAGAAATTCTATACTCGGCCATGACGGACACAGTGATTCATAAAAGTTGACAGGAAGTTTTCCAAAAAAAAAAAAAAAAATAAATAAATTAAAAATAAATATTTAATCGTAATATTTATATAAATATTTATTTATTTATTTTAACTTTATTAACGAATAATATAAAATTATGAGTTAATTATTTTTAGAGGACACAGTGATTTATAAAAGTTGTCAGGAATTTTACAAACAAAAAAAAAATTAAAAATAAATATTTATATAAATTTTTATTTATTTATTTTAACTTTATTCACGAATAATATAAAATTATTAGTTAGTTAATGGAAGCCACATCTACAAAAGCCTTAAGTTTATATCATAGGTAGGTAAATAGTTGGTAAGATTACATTTTTATACCCTCCATCATAGGATGGGGTGTATATTAACTTTGTCATTCCGTTTGTAACACATCGAAATATTGCTCTAAGACCCCATAAAGTATATATATCCTGGGTCGTGGTGAAATTCTGAGTCGATATGAGCATGTCCGTCCGTCCGTCTGTTGAAATCACGCTAACTTCCGAACGAAACAAGCTATCGACTTGAAACTTGGCACAAGTAGTTGTTATTGATGTAGGTCGGATGGTATTGCAAATGGGCCATATCGGTCCACTTTTACGTATAGCCCCAATATAAACGGACCCCCAAATTTGGCTTGCGAGGCCTCTAAGAGAAGCAAATTTCATCCGATCCGGTTGAAATTTGATACATGGTGTTAGTGTATGGTCTCTAACAACCATGCAAAAATTGGTCCACATCGGTCCATAATTATATATAGCCCCCATATAAACCGTTCCCCCGATTTGGCTTGCGAGGCCTCTGAGAGAAGCAAATTTCATCCGATCAGGCTGAAATTTGGTACGTGGTGTTAGTATATGGTCTCTAATGACCATGCGAAAATTAGTCCACATCGGTCCATAATTATATATAGCCCCCATATAAACCGATCCCCCGATTTGGCTTGCGAGGCCTCTAAGAGAAGCAAATTTCATCCGATCCGTCTGAAATTTGGTACATGGTGTTAGTATATGGTCTCTAACATCCATGCAAAAATTGGTCCACATCGGTCAATAATTATAAATAGCCCCCATATAAACCGATCCTCCGATTTGGCTTGCGAGGCCTCTAAGAGAAGCAATTTTCATCCGATCCGGTTCAAATTTGATACGTGGTGTTAGTATATGGTCTCTAACAACCATGCAAAAATTGGTCCACATCGGTCCATAATTATATATAGCCCCCATATAAACCGATCACCAGATTTGACTGATTCAGTTGAAATTTGGTACGTGGTATTAATATATGGCCTCAAACTCCCATGCAAAAATTGGTCGGTATCGGTCCCTAATTATATATAGGCCCCATATAAACCGATCCCCAGATTTGACCTCCAGAGCCCGTTGGAAGAGAAAAATTCTTCCCATTCGGTTGAAATTTGGTACGTGATGTTAGTATATGGTGTCCAACAACCATGCAAGAAGTGGTTCCTATCAGTCCATAATTATATATAGTTCCCATATAAACCGATCCCCAGATTTGACCTCCGGTGCATTTTAGAGAAGCAAAATTCATCCGATCTGCTTGAAATTTGGTACGTGGTGATAGTATATGATATTTAACAACCATGCCAAAAGTGGTCCATATCAGTCCATAATCATAAATATCTGGAGAGAACTTAGATATAGTCGTCTCTCCGTTTGAACTACGGTACTTGATTTTGCCATATCTAAAAATTCCCAACCACAAAGTCTTACCGCAAAATTGCTTCCTAACAACATTCCAATCAAACCCCTTCTTAAAACCACAGTGCAAGATAAGCAAAGCAGCTTTGCTAACCAGTTAATATCTAAATAAGGCGTTAAAAGTACAAAATACCAGGTGCTAGAATGATAAAAGTCTAAAAGAAATGTTGTGTCCTTTGCTTGCCACAACTGCAAAAGGTAAACTCTTAAGTAATTTGAACTCAAAATGTTTTCATTTCACACACATTTTAGTGAGGACCTATGTGTGTGTGTGTATGAGTAAAAATGCTTCGAAAGTGGTGAAAAATCTAAAAGTAATGAAAAGTTCATTAACAGCTCTTTATTCTTACTTAAACATAAACGTATACTCTCATTGGAAATAATCTCTTTTTCATTTGGTTTCATATATGGCAACATGTCTGATGGGTGTGTGTATGTGTGTATATGACAAAAACAAAGCTAATTTAACCGAAAACTTATTCAGGCATAACAACAAAGGTACCGTAAAAAGTAGAAACAACTGTTTACCACTAGAGGTGTATGCGTGGGGAATATTTTACTCATGCTCCCATCCTCACGGGAAGGTTGGAGGTGTGGACCTCCCCTTTGCCCGATTTTTTTTTTTAAATTGGGCTTACATTTCGCTTTTTTCGCTATTTCCCTGTGAAGAGGGTTTTCAATTTTACCCGAAACTTTATAGCCTGAAGAAAAGTTCACTGACTTTCTTGAAATTTTTACAGAAGTTTGACGTTTGTGTCTAGACAAAAATCCCCTACTTTAGAGAGAGCTTCAACATAGAAGGAGCTTCACATTTTATGATATGAAATTTACACAATACTAAGGACAAATTTCATTAAAATTATAAAATTTTAGTTAAAAGTACGATTTTAGTTTTTGCATCAAAAATTTGTTTCATGAAATTTAGGACAAAAAATTTTAAAATTAGCGGCCCTACTTAAAAGTCGTATGTCTTTGTTGTAAGGCAAATTTTCCTTAAAGTAAAGAAAAATATTTTTAATTTAAAGAAATAATCTTTAAATTAATTGAGCAATTGAATCTTTGTATTCAAAATAACAGATTTTAAAATATCCCATCAACAAAATTTCGAAGTTCTTCCAAAGGCACAACTTTAAAAGCACTTCGAGAATATGCACTCCCAATGGTGTTCTTTATTTTAACTTTTCAGGAAGTTCTTTTAATTCAATTTTTTATAACTTGTTTTTTTCATACTTTTAAAGGATAATATAAACTTTTTTTGTTTTAGATAGGTTAAAAACAGATTAAGAATTCATAAAATGGTACAAATCATTTAAATTTTGTCGAAAAAAATGCCAAATCCAATCTGAAAAAATTGTGAATTTTTGAAAATATTTGAGATCAAACGTTTTCGACAAGCGTCAGAATCCATTTAAAAATTATAAAAATTATTTATTTGACAAAATTTCACAGAATTTTTTAATTTACATACAAAACATTGAATTCGGATCACACCTAAAGAAGTGATGCAAATTCAGTGCAACAGCTGTTGAAATGGAGGACTTCCATTCTATGACAAGCCCATGTTAAATTCATCGCTTCTGCCTCAATTTTGCACCACTTCCTGATCCAATAAAAAAACATTTTCATTACTTTTTTGGGGACACTTTTTTTGCTGGGATAGGCTAGAACCTATTTTGAGGATTTTGCATCTATGGTTTTAAGTTTTTTACTAATTTTTTTAATTGAGAAAATATTTTATACGTTTTTTTGCGTTCTTATACCCTCCACCATAGGATGGGGAAATATTGCTCTAAGGTTAGGCTAGGTTAGGTGGCAGCCCGATGTATCAGGCTCACTTAGACTATTCAGTCCATTGTGATACCACATTGGTGAACTTCTCTCTTCTCACGGGAGCCACCGTGGTGCAATAGTTAGCATGCCCGCCTTGCATACACAAGGTCGTGGGTTCGATTCCTGCTTCGACCGAACACCAAAAAGTTTTTCAGCGGTGGATTATCCCACCTCAGTAATGCTGGTGACATTTCTCAGGGTTTCAAAGCTTCTCTAAGTGGTTTCACTGCAATGTGTAACGCCGTTCGGACTCGGCTATAAAAAGGAGGTCCCTTGTCATTGAGCTTAACATGGAATCGGGCAGCACTCAGTGATAAGAGAGAAGTTCACCAATGTGGTATTGCTCTAAGTCCCCATAAATTTTATATATTCTGGGTCGTGGTGAAATTCTGAGTCGATCTAGCCACGTCCGTCCGTCTGTTTAAGTCACGCTAACTTCCGAACGAAACAAGCTATCGAGGCGAAACTTGGCACAAGTACATGTTATTGATATAGGTCGGATGGTATAGCCCCCTTATAAACGAACTCCAGATTTTAACTCCGGATCCTCTTGGAAGAGAAAATTTCATCTCATCTGGTTAAAATCTGGTACGTAGTGTTAGCATATGGTCTCTAACAAACATGCAAAAATTGCTCCACATCAGTCTATAATTATATATAGCCCCCATATAAACCGACCCCCAGATGTGAACTCCGGAGCCTGTTGGAGGACCAAAATTCATCCGATCCGGTTGAAGGTTTGGTACGCGGTGTAAGTATATGGTGTCTAATAACCATGCAAAAATGTATCTATCGGTCCATAATTATATATAGCCTCCATATAAACCGATCCCCAGATTTGACCTCCGGAGCCTTTTGGAGGGGCAAAATGCATCTGATCCGGTTATAATTTGGCATGTGGTCTTAGTATCAGAGATGGTCTGTATCAAACTTTTTTAGGTTTGCGACTGTCGCAAAGTTGTAAACGTCGTAAACGTCACACACGCGTCGTAAATGTAGAAAAAGTAACAAAAGTCGCAAACTGAAAATACTTTAGTCGCGTCGGCTAGGCAGCGAATTCGATGATATCCAAGACGATGGTAGGTGCGAAGAAGTTTCAATTCTTAGGAATGTTCACAATTTTCGGTTTTAGTCCCCACATTTTCCCTATTGCCTTTTGCACGAGTACAGGGTAACCGTGGATTTTCTCGTCCTTTCTTAGCTTTAAGTTCAGTCTTGACCATGGGAAAACTTTCACAAATTTCTGCAGAAACTCACAGCAAATGCTGTCAAACTAAATTAAAAAATGTTCAGGATTTCTTCTATTCAAAATTTGGTTTTCTACAGTAGGTTTACGACTTTTGCGACATACGTATTATACCGTCGCAAACGTATGTCGCAAAAGTCACAGTTTGTGACAGGCCAACCCTGGTTAGTATATGGTCTCTAACAACCATGCAAAAATTTATCCATATCGGTCCATAATTATATATAGCCCCCATATAAACCGATTCCCAATATTGGAACTCCGGAGCCTCTTGGAGAAGCAAATTTCATCCGATCTGGTTGAAATTTGGTACGTGATGTTAGTATGTGGTCTCTAATAACCATGCAAAAATTGGTCCATAATTATATATAGCCCCCATATAAACTGATCCCCAGATTGGAACTCCGGAGCCTCTTGGAGGGTCAACATTCGTCTGATCCGGTCAAAATTTGGTATGAGGTGTTACTATATGGTCTCTAACAACAATGCAAAAATTGGTCCATATCGGTCCATAATTATGCATAGCCCCCATATAAACCGATCCCCAGATTTGAACTCCGAAGCCTCTTGGAGGAGCAAAATTCATCCGATCCGGTTGAAATTTGGTACGCAGTGTAAGTCTATGGTCTCTAATAAACATGCATAAACTAGTCCATATAGGTTCATTATTATATATAGCCCCCATATAAACCGATCCCCATATTTGACCTCCGGAGCCTCTTGGAGGGGCAAAGTGCATCCGATTCGTGTGAAATTTGGTACATTTTGCTAGTATATGGCCGCTAACAACCATGTCAAAATTTGTCAATATAGGTCTATAATTATATATAGACCTCATATATATAATTATATTAGTTTGATCTTTATTATACCCTTCGCCAAACTGTGGAACAGGGTATTATAAGTTAGTGCATATGTTTGCAACACCCAGAAGGAGACGAGATAGACAAATGGTGTCTTTGGCAAAAATGCTCAGGGTGGGCTCCTGAGTCGATATAGCCATGTCCGTCTGTCCGTGAACACATTTTTGTAATCAAAGTCTAGGTCGCAGTTTTACTCCAATCAACTTCAAATTTAGCACAAGTATGTGCTTTGGCGCAGAATAGAGCCCTATTGGTTTTAGAAGAAATCGGTTCAGATTTAGATATAGCTCCCATATATATATTTCGCCCAATATGGACTTATATGGCCCCAGAAGCCAGAGTTTTACCCTAATTTGCTTAAAATTTTGCACTAGGAGTACAATTAGTAGTATAGTCAAGTGTGGCAAATTTTATTGAAATCGGTTCAGATTTAGATATAGCTCCCATATATATCTTTCGCCCGATATGGACTAATACGGTCCCAGAAGCCAGAGTTTTACCCCAATTTGTTTGAAATTTTGCACTAGGAGTACAATTAGTAGTGTAGTCAAGTGTGCCAAATTTTATTGAAATCGGTTCAGATTTAGATATAGCTCCCATATATATCCTTCGCCCGATTTACACTCATATGGCCACAGAGGCCAATTTTTTGCTCCGATTTAGTTGAAATTTTGCACAGGCAGTAGAATTAGCATTGTGGCTGTGCGTGCCAAATTTGGTTGAAATCGGTTGAGATTTAGATATAGCTTCCATATATATGTTTTTCTGATTTCGACGAAAATGGTCAAAATACCAACATTTTCCTTGTAAAATCGCCACTGCTTAGTCGAAAAGTTATAAAAATGGCTCCAATTTTCCTAAACTTTTAATACATATATATCGAGCGATAAATCATAAATAAACTTTTGCGAAGTTGCCTTAAAATTGCTTCAGATTTAAATGTTTCCCATATTTTTTTTTACTAACATTGTGTTCCACCCTAGTGCATTAGCCGATTTAAATTTTGACTCTATAGATTTAGTAGAAGTCTATCAAATTCTGTCCAGATCGAGTGATGTATGCATTTGGGACAAACCTTTATATATAGCCCCCTACACATTTGACGGATGTGATATGGTATCGAAAATTTAGATCTACAAAGTGGTGCAGGGTATAATATAGTCGGCCCCGCCCGACTTTAGACTTTCCTTACTTGTTTTTTTTTTTCAAAATTTCTGAAAAATAAAAAAACAAACACCATTTCGTGAACTTTTTTTTATAGATCTTTGAATGCTCTTTGAAAAATCACAATCTCTGCAAGCCAAAAGAAACTAAGACAAAAGTCATTTCCTTCAATAGTCCTTCCTGTCCCTCAGCCCTTATCTTCATGAACAATTACACAATGCCCAATAAAATATCTCAGCTTAATTTATGGTCTTTTTTAGTTGAATTTATCTGCAACGTAATTGTAATAAATGTGAACTTTATCAAAATGAATAAATCTCATTCACCTGATGCTTTGAGCCGCCCTGCCCCCAAAAAAAAGAGGCCAAAATGTAATGAATCTCATCCATTGACTGGCCACTTGATAAACACCCACCATATAAGCAAGAGCAACAATGAAAAGGCAATTGTTGTTTTTTTGTGTTTCTTTTTTTAGGTCCCATATCCCCAAGAGTTTTTTTTCATATCGTCCTCCTTTTTCTATGGGAATCCGCCTAGTTTGGCATTTCATGATGTTATTTATTTGTAACAATTTTGGTGGAGTTTTCTTTTTTGCTATTTTGTCATTACTCCCATTACATCAGGTGCAAATTTTGATGGGATACGGAATGACGAAGGCTTATATGGAATAGGTGTGAATCCAATGCAATCATTAATCACTCAAAGCAATTTCAGAGTTTTTTTCATAAAGTAGCCAATTGATGATCATTTGTCTTAGAAATTTGAAAGAAAGCATCCGTTTTATTCACCAAAATGACATTTTGGATAAATTAATGGGTCATGTTTTTGGGTAAAGTAAAATCATAATTGGACACCGACTTTCAAGTACACTCAAAAAAAAAAATTAAATACATTTTTAGGCAGCTATGTTGGTTTAAATCTAATCCAACATACAAAAAAAAAAATGAAATTTGGATGCAGATTTTAATTTTCAAATTTTTATTCGCTTTTTGCGATATATAAACAAAGCTACTCACCTAAAAATAAATGCCATTTTAAAAATCGAAATTATAACAGATACCTTAAAATAAAAAAAAAACAAGTAAGGAAAGTCTAAAGTCGGGCGGGCCGACTATATTATACCCTGCACCACTTTGTAGATCTAAATTTTCGATACCATATCACATCCGTCAAATGTGTAGGGGGCTATATATAAAGGTTTGTCCCAAATACATACATCACTCGATCTGGACAGAATTTGATAGACTTCTACAAAATCTATAGAGTCAAAATTTAAGTTGGCTAATGCACTAGGGTGGAACACAATGTTAGTAAAAAAAAAATATGGGAAACATTTAAATCTGAAGCAATTTTAAGGAAACTTCGCAAAAGTTTATTTATGATTTATCGCTCGATATATATGTATTAGAAGTTTAGGAAAATTAGTGTCATTTTTACAACTTTTCGACTAAGCAGAGGCGATTTTATAAGGAAAATGTTGGTATTTTGACCATTTTTGTCGAAATCAGAAAAACATATATATGGGAGCTATATCTAAATCTGAACCGATTTGAACCAAATTTGGCACGCATAGCTACAATGCTAATTCTACTCCCTGTGCAAAATTTCAACCAAATTGGGCCAAAACTCTGGCTTTTAGGACCATATTAGTCCATATCGGGCGAAAGATATATATATGGGAGCTATATCTAAATCTGAACCCATTTCAATAAAATTTTGCACACTTGACTATACTACTAATTGTACTCCTAGTGCAAAATTTCAACCAAGTTCGGCCAAAAATCTGGCTTCTGAGCCCACATAAGCCCATATCGGGCGAAAGATATATATGGGAGCTATATCTAAATCTGAACCGATTTCAATCAAATTTTGCACACTTGACTATACGACTAAGTGTTATGTTTGTACAAAATTTCAAGCAAATCGGTATAAAACTCTGGCTGCTGGGTCCATATTAGTGCATATCGGGCGAAAGATATATATGGGAGCTATATCTAAATCTGAACCGATTTCTTCCAAAATCAATAGGGTTCCATTCTGACCCAAATTAGGAACATGTGCCAAATATGAAGGCGATTGGACGTAAATTGCGACCTAGACTTCGATCACAAAAATGTGTTCACAGACAGACGGACGGACGGACGGACGGACGGACAGACGGATAGACGGACATGGTTATATCGACTCAGGGACCCACCTTGAGCATTACAGCCAAAGACACAATGTGTCTATCTCGTCTCCTTCTGGGTGTTACAAACATATGCACTAACTTATAATACCCTGTTCCACAGTGTGGCGCAGGGTATAAAAATTATGAATTATTGAACATATGTGAGGTGAAACGTTCCAGACATGCGTTAGAATGCATTAAATCATAAAAATAAAAAAATTATAAAAGCAATTAATTTGGCAAAATATCACATATATTTTTAATTCACATCCAAAACACTGAATTCGGATCACACCTTAAAAAGTGATGCAAATTGAGTGCAACAACTGTTGAAATGGTGAACATCATGTTAAATTCATCGCTTTTGCGCCAATTTTGCACCACTTCCGGATCCAAAAAGAACACTACTTCACTACTTTTTTGACGACGCTTTTATTGGTGGGGTATTGATGGACGAAATACGAAAAGAAATTTTCGACCACCTGTAGTCGCCTTTTAACATTTTTCAAAAAGTGGAAATGTCAAAAAATCGCCATTTCATTTCCGAATACACATCCCTTTTCGAAAAAGTCCACATTTTGAATTTGTATGCAATTGCAGTCTTTATAATAAATTCGCATTGATTGATTGCTATTAATGCCAAAAATCTGCATATCAACAGATTAAATGTGCACAAAGAAAACCACACACATTAAATCAATCTCCCACAGAGAGAATTTAAACACAATCGTTTTAAAAATGTTTTCTGAAGATTGACATTTTATTCATGGAAAAGAATTGAAATTTCTCCACAAAAAAAAAAAAAAACGAAAACATTTTTTTATCTTCTTACATTGCAGCTGGACAATATTCCAATATGAACAATAGTAGATCAACAAAACAGTTTTATTTTTTCATGAAGAAAAACATTTCTCATTTCCCAAAATGCCAGTATGGTATGTTCTCCAACAATTGAACAAAAGCTTTTCGAACAAAAACAACAAAAGTTATTACGATTTCAGTTGCTTATATGACATTTGTCTTTCATTCACTTCTCCAAAGTCATGACGATGCAATGCGATTACTCTTTTGGGTTATTTTGTAGAATGAATTCAATTGAAAAATAAATTCCTTAAAATTCTTTTTTAAATTCTCTGCAAATGAAATTGATATATTTCAATGCAATTGATACAATGCGGGTGTGTAAACAAGGTTTTTATAGACAATATGTACCAGCAAACATTTCATTTCTGGTACATTTTTTTTTAAGATTCCATACAAAAGCATTTTGGAGAGACTATCGAAGGAGGAGTCAATAAGAGAACAATGCTAATAAATGGTAGAAATACATCACCATTTTTATACCCTCCACCATAGGATGGGGGTATATTAACTTGGTTATTCCGTTTGTAACACATCGAAATATTTCTCTAAGACCCCATAAAGTATATGTATATATTCTGGGTCGTGGTGAAATTCTGAGTCGATCAAAACATCCGTCCGTCCGCCCGGCTGTTGAAATCACGCTAACTTCCGAACGAAACAAGCTATAGATTTAAAACTTGGCATAAGTAGTTGTTATTGATGTAGGTCGGATGGTATTGCAAGTGGGCCGTATTTTACGTATAGACGCACATAAACCGACCCCCATACTTGGCTTGCGGAGTCTCTTAGAGAAGCAAATTTCATCCGATTCGTCGGTTGAAATTTGGTATGTGATGTACGTATATAGCTTCTAAAAACCATGCAAAAATTGGTCCATATCGGTCCATAACTATATATATATAAGCTCCCATATAAACCGGTCCCCAGATTTGAACTCCTGAGCCTATTGGAGGAACAAAATTCATCGGATTTGGTTGAAATTTGGTACGTGGTGTTATTATATGGTTTCTAACATCCATGCAGGAATTGGTCCATATCGTTCCATAATTATATATAGCCCCATATAAACCGGTCCCCAGATTTGACCTCCTGAGCCTATTGGAGAAGAAGAATTCATCCGTGGTGTCAGTATGTAATTTTTAACAACTATACCAAAATTGGTCCATATCGGTCCATTATCATATACAGCCCTCATATAAGCCGATCCCCACATTTTAATTTTGGAGCCTCTTGGAGAAGCAAATTTCATACGATTCAGTTTGGTACGTACATTGTACTAGTATATGGCAAAGTCCATATCGGTTCGTAATTATTTGGGGACTTACCTCTATATATATACCTTTTTTCTCTAATATATACCACGTATGGACTAACTTACAATTTAGAAGACGATATTAAGAAGTTTTAAGATACCTTGCCATTGGTAAGTACTCGTATTAACACAACCCAAATAATTCGATTGTGGATGACAGTTTTTCGTAGAAGTTTCTACGCAATCCATGGTGGAGGGTACATAAGTTTCGGCCTAGCCGAAATTACGGCCGTATATAATTGTTTTAATTTAATTGCTTTTGTTTAGTTAATTGTATCAGTTAATTAAACTACAATAGTGGTCAAGATACACAGAAAAAAAATCCGTGGTTAAACTAACGCTAAATTTAACTTATTTTTATTGGAAAAAAATTATTTGCTTGTAGTTAAATTTTATTATACCCTCCACCATAGGATGGGAGTATATTAACTTTGTCATTCCGTTTGTAACACATCGAAATATTGCTCTAAGACCCCATAAAGTATATATATTCTGGGTCGTGGTGAAATTCTGAGTCGATCTGAGCATGTCCGTCCGTCCGTCCGTCTTTTGGAATCACGCTAACTTCCGAACGAAACAAGCTATCGACTTGAAACTTGGCACAAGTAGTTGTTATTGATGTAGGTCGGATGGTATTGCAAATGGGTTATATCGGGCCACTTTTACGTATAGCCCCATATAAACGGACCCCCAAATTAGGCTTACCTATCCTCTAAGAGAAGCAAATTTCATCCGATCCGGTTGAAATTTTGTACATGGTTTTGGTATATGGTTTCTAACAACCATGCAAAACTTGGTCCACATCGGTCTATAATTATATATAGCCCCCCATATAAACCGATCCCCCGATTTGGCTTGCGGAGCTTATAAGAGAACCAAATTTCATCCGATCCGTCTGAAATTTGGTACATGGTGTTAGTATATGCTCTCTAATGACCATGCAGAAATTGGTCCACATCGGCCCATAATTATATATAGCCCCCATAAAAACCGATCCCCAGATTTGACCTCCGGAGCCTCTTAGAGGAGCAAAAGTCATCCGATCCGATTGAAATTTGGTACGTAATGTTAATATATTGTCTCTAACAACCATGCCAAAATTGGTCCATATCGGTTCATAATTATATATAGCCCCCATATAAACCGATCCCCAGATTTGACCTCCGGAGCCCCTTGGAAGAGCAAAATTCATCCGATTCGGTTGAAATTTGGTACGTGATGTTAGTATATGGTATCCACCAACCATGCAGAAATTGGTGCACATCGGTCCATAATTTTATATAGCCCTCATATAAACCGATCACCAGATTTGACCTCCGAAGCCTCTTGGAAGACCAAAATTCATTTGATTCAGTTGAAATTTGGTACGTGGTGTTAATATATGGCCTCAAACACCCATGCAAAAATTGGTCGAAATCGGTCAATAATTATATATAGTCCCCATATAAACCGATACCCAGATTTGACCTCCGGAGCCCCTTGGAAGAGCAAAATTCATCCGATTCGGTTGAAATTTGGTACGTGATGTTAGTATATGGTATCTAACAACCATGCAGGAATTTGTTCATATAAGTCCATAATTATATATAGCTCCCATATAAACCGATCCCCAGATTTGACCTTTTGGAGAAGCAAAATTCATCCGATCTGGTTGAAATTTGATACGTGATGTTAGTATATGATATTTAACGACCATGCCAAAAGTGGTCCATATCAGTCCATAATCATATATAGCCCCCATATAAACCGATCCCGAGATTTGGTTTTGGAGCCCCTTGGAGGAGCAAATTTCATCCGAGTCAGTTGAAATTTGGTACATTGTGCTAGTATATGGCCGTTAACAACCATGGTCCATATCGGTCTATAGTTATATATAGCCCTCAGATAAATCGATCCCCAATCACACAAAAATTGGTCCATATCTAGTTCATAATTTTATATACACTGAAAAAAAGCATACCCGGCTCCAAAGATTTTGTCTTTACTTTAAAAATTTTGGTATTGATTCCGAGCCAAAGAAGCGGAGAATACAAGTAAGGATACTTTTAAGACTCAATTCTCTTTTAAATTCGGGTTTTGTGTACTTGCTTCTAGGAAGCAAATTTTAATTTTTCGCTTTTTCACCTTTTTTTCTTCATATGCTATCAAAGTCCTTTAAAACGAAATAACGACAAATTTATTTTCCAAATTAAGACTCGAGTTCCAGTAGTAATTATGCTGTGTTTCAAGTAAAAAACCTCTTTAAAATAAAGTGTTGAAAAACATGTCCTACATTTGAACGATTTTTTGCTTTGTAGTCAAGATGCAAAAAGACAACAAATTTAAAGACAATTTCATTAAATTTAAAGATTTTTTCTGACCTTAGCCCAAACATTTTTTCTTTCATGTTATGATATCCATTTTTAAATAAAATCACTTAATTATAAGGACAATACGACTTCATTGAAAAGTTTATCGACTTTTGGTCAAGGAAAAAAACTTTATACTAAAGAAATGCGTCTTTTATGCTAAGCAAAATTTGCATTCGTATTTTAAAGACATGAAATCTTTGACCTCACGACAATATTTTTTTCAGTGTAGCCCCCATATAAGCGACCCCCATATTTCAATTCTGGTTCTCTTCATACCGTGCAAAAGTACATATCGATTTGTAGTTATTTGTAGACTTTCCTATACATACCTTTTTTGTCTGATATTTTTTTTTTTTTTTGTTTATTTATTGTTTTTTTATAACGTTATAAATTTACAAATTTCATAGTATGGCCTCAGCGCCTTAAGGCATTGTAGAGGCTCGTTGGCAACATATAATATAATCATAGAGTTTTAAATTTTCATTCAATACATTAACTTAAAAAAAAAAAAAACTCGAGGTTGGAACTAAAATTATATTAGGAGTTCATCGATGTTTCTTTTCAAAAATTCCTTGATTCCCACTTTAAAAACAGAGATACTTGAAACAGACTTGATTTCACTGGGCAAACTATTAAATCTTAAACTGCCAGAATATTCAATTCTTTGTTTAGTTGTTTCACTTCTGCATAAAACCACATTTAGCATATTATTATTACGAGTGTTTATGTTGTGACTATTGGACAAGAACGAAATTGTATGATGTCCTATTTTATGCAAACATTTGTATACATATAACAATAGTTGAAGGTTATAAGTTCCGTGAATTGGTAAAATAAGAGGGAAAACATCTTTATACAGGGCAAGCGTAGGGTATCCTATAGGCAAATTTGCCAATGCTTTTAATGCCTTATTCTGCATTCTTTGCAGAGTCCTTAACTCCGCACTCTTCCTGTGCGCATAAATTATAGCCAAATAGTTACAATGGCTTTGAATCAGAGCCTGGTAAATCAAAAGTTTAGTCCTTTGGTCAAATCTATTCCTAAATTTTCGCAAAATTCCTACAGCTGGGGCAATTTTGGATTTCACATACCGTATATGTTGATCCCAGGCTAGATTACTTTGTAATTGCAATCCTAAATATTTCAGTGAACCTGTCTCCTTTAATTCCTTCCCATCAACATTTATTCTAAAAGTGTCACTAAATCGAAACCGTGGCCTGAAACGTATTAATTTTGTCTTGCAAGCATTTATGAAAAGTCTGTTAAGACGAGCGTACTCCAATATTAGAGCGGAATCTCGCTCCATATAAGGCCTAATACCGTCTTCATGTTTATATGGATATAGTAGACATATGTCGTCAGCATAAATAAACATCCTCCCATACAACTGCAATCTACCTATATCATTTATATAAATTAAAAAAAGAAGTGGACCTAGCACACTACCCTGGGGAACACCATGACTTAAACCCCTGAAATCACTTTTCTCTCCATTAATTTGGACGAATTGTTTCCTATATCACGTATGGACGAACTCACAATTTAGAAAACGATGTTAAGAAGTTTTAAGATACCACAACCCAAGTAGTTCGATTGTGGATGATTTGTAGAAGTTTCTCCGCAATCCATGGTGGAGGGTACATAAGATTCGGTCTGGCCGAACTTACGGCCGTATATAATTGTTTTTTTTTTTTTTTTTTTTTTTTTTTTAATTTGACTACATTACCCACAGTAATTGAGCGGTTTCCTCATTTTTTACTATGGATTCAATATTAGTGACATACTAACTCTGTAGGTGTAAAATCAAGTATATCTCCTAATATGGGGGCATTTCTGTTCAGATTGAGATAAAACTCTCATAAAGGTGTAATTATCTTAAATATGGAGACGCGGTTTATCTCCCAAACCTATTTCAATGATACCTCACAAATGCTTATGTCAGTAGGAGTGATTGAGGTTTTGATATAGTCGGCCCCGCCCGACTTTCTACTTTACTCACTTGTTCTTTCTACACTACCTGTAAGGTTTCTTTAATCTGCTTTCAAAACACGATTATTGCTCGAGTACACTCAAAAAAAGTTTACTTGGATCCAAAGATGTTGACCTTCCCTTATGGATTTTGGTATTGATTCCTAGTCACAGATGGTTCTTCTTTAAAATAAAGAAATTTTTAGCGACCTATTTGGCTTTAAATCTAGGACCAATAAAATTAAAATTAAGATACAGATCTCACTTATCGAATTTTCATTTTCTTTTCGCGGTTTATTAATAAAGGTGCAAACAAATACCAAATTATGGCGGATATTTCAAAGTAAACAAGTATATACGGCCAGGCCGAATCTTATGTACCCTCCACCAGGGATTGCATAGAAACTTGTACTAAAGACTCTCATCCATAATCCAATTACTTGGGTTAGTTAGTCCACACAGGGTATATATGAAACAAAAAAAAAATGGGCGATTAAATACGTATATAATTCAGTTTGACAAAATTTTCTATAGAAATAAAATTTTGATAAAATTTTCTATAGAAATAAAATTTTGACAAAATTGTCTATAGAAATAAAATTTTGACAAAATTTTCTATAGAAATAAAATTTTGAGAAAACTTTTTATAGAAATAAAATTTTGACAAAATTTTCTATAGAAATAAAAGTTTGACAAAATTTTCTATAGAAATAAAATTTTGACTAAATTTTCTATAGAAATAAAATCTTGAGCAATTTTTGTAAAGAAATAAAATTTTGATAAAATTTCAATAGAAATAAAATTTTGACAAAATTTTCTATAGAAATAAAATACTGACCAATTTTTGTATAGAAATAAAATTTTGATAAAATCTTCAATAGAAATAAAATTTTGACAAAATTTTCTATAGAAATAAAATTTTGGTAGATTATTTTTGGGAATCGGCTATATATAACTATAGACCTATATGGACCAAATTTGGCATAGTTGTTAGCGGCCATATACTAGCGCAATGTACCAAATTTCACCACGTACGAAATTTCAACCGGATCGGATGAATTTTTCTCCTCCAAGAGCTCAAGAGGTCCAATCTGAGCATCAGTTTAAATAGGGGTTATATATAATTATTGACCGATGTGAATCAATTTTTGCGTGGTTGTTAGAGACCATATACTAACACCATGTACCTAATTTCAGCCAGATCGGAAGAAATTTGCTTCTTTTAGAGGCTCCGCAAGCCAAATCGAGGATCGGTTTATATGGGGGCTATATATAATTATAGACCGATGTGGACCAATTTTAGCATAGTTATTAGAGATCATACTTACACCATGTACCAAAGTTCAGCCGGATCGGATGAAATTTACTTCTCTTAGAGGCTACGCAAGCCAAATAGGGGGATCGGTGTATAACAGGTTGGCTGATAAGTCTTACATAGTATTAAATGCATAGTATGTTTATATAGTACCAACCTTCACCACTGTGGTATCACAATGGACTGAATAGTATAAGTGAGCCTGATACATCGGGCTGCCACATAACCTAACCTAACCTAACCTTCAAATGATTCGTGTCAAAATTTGTTGTCTGTAAGTCAATTAGTTTGTGAGATAGGGCGTCTTTTGTGAAGCAACTTTTGTTATTGTAAAAAAATGGAAAATAAGGAATTTCGTGTTTTGATAAAATACTTTTTTCTGAAGGGAAAAAAATACGGTGGAAGCAAAAACTTGGCTTGATAATGAGTTTCCGGACTCTGCCCCAGGGAAATCAACAATAATTGATTGGTATGCAAAATTCAAGCGTGGTGCAATGAGCACGGAGGACGGTGAATGCAGTGGATGCCCGAAAGAGGTGGTTACCGACGAAAACATCAAAAAAATCCACAAAATGATTTTGAATGACCGTAAAATGAAGTTGATGTAGAGGCCTTAAAGATATCAAAGGAACGTGTTGTTCATATCATTCATCAATATTTGGATATGCGGAAGCTCTGTGCGAAATGGGTGCAATGGATGAAACATGGCTCCATCACTACACTCCTGAGTCCAATCGACAGTCGGCTGAGCAGACAGCAACCGGTTAACCGTCTCCGAAGCGTGGAAAGACTCAATAGTCCCCTGGCAAAGTAATGGCCTCTGTTTATACCCTTCACCACTACTGTGGTACAGGGTATAATAAGTTTGTGCATTTGTATGTAACGCCAAGAAGGAGTAATCATAGACCAACCTTTTAGTATACCGATCGGCTTAGAATTAAATTCTGAGTCGATTTAGCGATGTCCATCTGTATGTCTGTCCGTCTGTTGGTGTATTTTTGTGGGCAAAGTACAGCTCGCAGTTTTAGTCCGATTGTCCTCAAATTTGGTATAGGGTCCTGTTTCGGCTCAAAGGCGATCCCTATTGATTTTGGAAAAAATCGGTTCAGATTTAGATATAGCTGCCATATATATTTTTCACCGATCTGGTCATAATTGGCGTGTATATCAACCGATCTTCCTCAAATTCCGTACATCCGAATATTTTATGAGTCTCGAAAAACTTGCAAAATATCAGCCAAATCGGTTCAGATTTAGATATAGCTCCCATATATAGCTTTCGCCCGATGTACACTCACTTGAAATTTTGCATAGGGAGTAAAATTAGCATTGTAACTATGCGTGCCAAATTTGGCTGAAATCGGTTCAGATTTGGCCAACATAAATTTTGAGTCTATAGATTTTGTAAAAGTCTATCAAATTCTGTCCTATTCTGTTCTATTAAAAAAATTTGACAAAATTTTCTATAGAAATAAAATTTTGACAAAACTTTCTATAGAAATAAAATTTTGATAAAATTTTCAATAGAAATAAAATTTTGACAAAATTTTCTATACAAATAAAATTTTGACAAAATTTTATATAGAAATAAAATTTTGACAAAATTTTCTATAGAAATAAAATCTTGACAAAATTTTCTATAGAAATAAAATTTTGATAAAGTTTTCTATAGAAATAAAATTTTGACAAAATTTTCTATAGAAATAAAAGTTTGACAAAATTTTCTATAGAAATAAAATTTTTACAAAATTTTCTATAGAATTTTGATAAAACTTTCTATAGAAATAAAAATTTGATAAAATTAGCTATAGAAATAAAATTTTGATAAAATAAGCTATAGAAATACAATTTTGACAAAATTTTCTATAGAAATAATTTTTTGACAAAATTTTATATAGAAATAAAATTTTGACAAAATTTTCTATTGAAATAACATTTTGACAAAATTTTATATAGCAATAAAATTTTGACAAAATTTTCTATAGAAATAAAATTTTGATAAAATTTTCTATAGAAATAAAATTTTGACAAAATTTCCTATAGAAATAAAATTTTGAAAAATTTTCTATAGAAATAAAATTTTGACAAAATTTTCTATAGCAATAACATTTTGACAAAATTTTATATAACAATAAAATGTTGACAACATTTTATAAAGCAATAAAATTTAACAAAATTATCTATAGAATTTTAATAAAAAAAATTCTATAGAAATAAAATTTTGACAAAATTTTCTATAGAAATAAAATCTTGACAAAATTTTGTATAGTAATAAAATTTTGATAAATTTTTCTATAGTAATAAAATTTTGGTAGATTATTTTTGGGGATCGGCTATATATAACTATAGAGCTATATGGATCAATTTTGGCATGGTTGTTAGCGGCCATATACTAGGTTAGGTATAATGGCAGCCCGATATTTCAGGATCACTTAGACTATTCAGTCCATTGTGATACCACAGTGGTGAACTTCTCTCTTATCACTGAGTGCTGCTCGATTCAATGTTAAGCTCAATGACAAGGGACCTCCTTTTTATAGCCGTGTCCGAACGGTGTTCCACATTGCAGTGAAACCATTTTGAGAAGCTTTGAAACCCTCAGAAATGTCATCGTCATTACTGAGGTGGGATATCCACCGCTGAAAAACTTTTTGTTGTTTGGTCGAAACTGGGTTTGAACCCACGACCCTGCAAGGCGGGCATGCTAACCATTGCACCACGGTGGCTCCATATACTACTACACAATTTACCAAATTTCACCACGTACCAAATTTCAATCGGATCGGATGGATTTAGCTCCATCAAAAGCTCCGGAGTTCAAATCTGGGTATTTAAATGGGGGTTATATATAATTATGGACCGATGTGGACAAATTTTACATAGTTGTTAGAGATCATATACATGGTGTTGGTATATGGTCTCTAACAACCATGCACAAATTGGTCCACATCGGTCCACAATTATATATAGCCCCCATATAAACCGATCCCCTGATTTGGCTTGCGGAGCCTCTAAGAGAAGCAAATTTCATCCGATCCGGCTGAAATTTGGTACATGGTGTATGTATATGATCTCTAACAACCATGCAAAAATTGGTCCACATCGGTCAATAATTATAGATAGTATGTGGTCTCTAATGACCATGCAAAAATTGGTCGAAATCGGTCAATAATTATATATAGCCCTCATATAAACCGATCCCGAGATTTGATCTCAGGAGCCCCTTGGAAGAGCAAAATTCATAGAATTTGGTAAGTGGTGTTAATATATGGCCTCAAACGCCCATGCAAAAATTGGTCGAAATCGGTCCATAATTATATATAGCCCCCATATAAACCGATCCCCAGATTTCACCTCCGGAGCTCCTTGGAAGAGCAAAATTCATCCGATTCGGTTGAAATTTGGTACGTGATGTTAGTATATGGTATCCAACAACCATATATGAATTGGTTCATACCTGTCCATAATTATATATAGCCCCCATTTAAACCGATCCCCAGATTTGACCTCCAGTGCCTTTTGGAAAAGCAAAATTCATCCGATCTGATTGAAATTTGGTACGGTTTTACTATATGATATTTAACAACCATTCCAAAAGTGGTCCATATCAGTCCATAATCATATCTAGCCCCCATATAAACCGATCCCGAGATTTGGTTTTGGAACCTCTTGGAGTAGCAAATTTCATCCGAGTCAGTTGAAATTTGGTACATTGTGCTAGTATGTGGCCGTTAACAACCATGCCTAACTAGATCCGTATCGGTCTATAGTTATATATAGCCCACAGATAAATCGATCCCCAATCACACAAAAAATTGTTCCATATCAAATTCATAATTGTATATAGCCCCCATATAAGTGATCCCCATATTTCAATTCTGGCTCCCTACGTACCGTGTAAAAGTCCATATCGATTTGTAATTGTTTGTAGACTTACCTACACATACATTTTTTGTCTAATATATACCACGTATGGACTAACTCACAATTTAGAAAACGATTTAACCCAAGTAATTCGATTGTGGATGACAGTCTTTCGTAGAAGTTTCTACGCAATCCATGGTGGAGGGTACATAGGATTCGGCCTGGCCGAACTTACGGCCATATATACTTGTTATTTTGAATCTAAAGTTTCAATATTTCAGTTAATTTAAGAACAATTTCTTTAAATCAAAAATGTGTTTCTTTACTTTAAGGAAAACTAGCCTTAGTTCAAAGACATGGAACTTTAACGGAGGGACGCAAATTTATAAAATTTGTGTCCTACATTTAATGAAATTTTTTTTTTAAGCAAAGATTATAAACTTTATTTTAATTTAAATTTCATTATTTTAAAGAAATTCAGAATATTTGCTGGGATTCCAGAATTTAAAATCAAACAAAAATATTACAACAGTCCTTCGTAATAAATGACAAATAAATATTTTGCCATAGAGTTCCATATGGAGTTCATATCCATGAATATGAATTTACATGGCTGGGAGTTTATGGGATTCATATGCAGTTGCGTTTTAAATCGAAATCAATTAAATCATTGATGTGAATAAAATGAACAATGAAAAAAAGTGTTTGTAGTCAAAACCATGCGAAATGTCGACAATCATAAAAATTGTTAAATAAATTCTATTGGAATTTTAATTGAATATAAATTACATTAGACAAAGTGTTTACACTTTTGCATTGCAAGTGGAATTAGAAAATAAATTTTTGTATTCATTGCTATCCTATAATAATACGTGGTTAGGGTTTAATTGAAAATATTTATCAAGGTTATTGGTCCAAGATGCACATCGCTTTAACAGCTTCTCCAGCTGTCGAAAAAGTTGATCTCTCATTTTATTTTTTACGTATGGTAATAAAAGAAGTCATTTCGTACCAAGTCAGGACTATATGGCAGATGACCCATCAAATCGATGTTTTGAGTGCTCAACAAGTATATACGGCCGTAAGTTCGGCCAGGCCGAAGCTTATGTACCCTCCATCATGGATTGCGTAGAAACTTTTTGTGTGATTGGACCAATTTTGGTATGGTCGTTAGCGACCATATACTAACACCACGTTCCCAATTTGAACCGGATCGGATGAATTTTGCTCCTCCAAGAGGCTCCGGAGGTCAAATCTGGAGAACGATTTATATGGGGGCTATATATAATTATGGACCGATATGGACCAATTCTGGCACGCTTGTTAAAGATCATATACTAACACCATGTTCCAAAGTACAACCGGATTGGATGAAATTTGCTTCTCTTTGAGGCTTCGCAAGCCAAATCTGGAGATCGGTTTATATGGGGTCTATATATAATTATGGACCGATGTGGACCAATTTTTGCATAGCTGTTAGAGACCATATACCAACATCATGTACCGAATTTCAGCCGGATCGGATGAAATTTGCTTCTCTTTGAGGCTCCGCAAGCCAAATCTGGGGATCGGTTTATATGGGGGCGATATATAATTATGGACCGATGTGGACCAATTTTAGCATGATTGTTAGTGACCATATACCAACATCATGTACCAAATTTCAGCCGGATCGGATGAAATATGCTTCTCTTAGAGGCTCCACAAGCCAAATCTGGGGATCGGTTTATATGGGGGCTATATATAATTAAGGACCGATATGGACCAATTTTTGCAGGGTTGTTAGAGACCATATACCAACATCATTTACCAAATTTCAGCCGGATCGGATGAAATTTTCTTCTCTTTGAGGCTCTGCAAGCCAAATCTGGGGATCGGTTTATATGGGGGCTATATATAATTATGGACCGATGTGAACCAATTTTTTCATGGTTGTTAGAGGCCATATACTAACACCATGTATCAAATTTCAGTCGGATCGGATGAAATTTGCTTCTCTTTTAGGCTCCGCAAGCCAAATCTGGGAATCGGTTTATATGGGGGCTATATATAATTATGGACCGATGTGGACCAATTTTTGCATGGTTGTTAGAGACCATATACCAATACCATGTACCAATTTTCAGCCGGATCGGATGAAATATGCTTCTGTTAGAGGCTCCACAAGCCAAGTCTGAGGGTCCCTTTATATGGGGGCTATACGTAAAAGTGGACCGATATGGCCCATTTTCAATACCATCTGACCTACATTGATAACAACTACTTGTGCCAAGTTTCAAGTTGATAGCTTGTTTCGTTCGGAAGTTTGCGTGATTTCAACAGACGGACGGACGGACGGACGGACATTCTTAGATCGACTCAGAATTTCACCACGACTCAGAATATATATACTTTATGGGGTCTTAGAGCAATATTTCGATGTGTTACAAACGGAATGACAAAGTTAATATACCCCCATCCTATGATGGAGGGTATAAAAATGCAGTTGTTTGAGTTGATGTCTGAAGCCGACGGTATATAAAAGGCAACCCTAGTATTTTTAAGTGGCAAAAGACTAACATATTATTTGATTTTGACCAATATCATGAATCGATACGATAAAAAAAAAAAATTAAAAAAATTAACTAATCGTTTGACATTAACTTTTTTGGTGCAAAAAACAGGATTAATTGAACAATCTATTTTTGACTTCTATATATCCCTTTTAGAGCCTTTTTTATAGATGTCTTTGTCCCCCGACTTAACTTTTATGAACAACTCTACTTATTAACTTATATTAGAAAAATTTTGGCAAATCAGTTTGACTACTCATTTTCAAGTCATTTGTTGTGAAACTCTCTAAGAAAATAAAATCATCAGAAGTTTAAAAAAAGTTAACCCTTCCACCCGCAACTTCATAATTAACCCTTTCACTACCGAAATAAACCTAATGTTAAAAACTTTAATTTTTCTTTTGTTTTTACTTGTAATAAAAGCATGTATACAGAAAAAAATCCGCAGATAAACCAACTCTATATATCGACTGCTTCATTCCAAAGTACACTAAGTCTATAAAGTGAATTTTACAGAAAACAAGTTCAAAGTTTTGTTTTTGAAATTTCTCAAAACCAGAATAAGATAGAAATTCGCTTATTTTCGGTCTTAAAATCATATTTATTATAGTTTTTTTAGTATTTACTGTCTCAAAATAGTGATAATATAAAATGGGTAAAAATAAGTTAGACAACTTCAACCGAACAAAGCCTTTTTTACCTTTTTACATTGGATTTTTTTAAACTTTTGTCACAGGCTAAGTACAATATTAATCATAACTTTTGTTAGAAGTGTCCAAAAAATTCGAAATTTTGACAGGTTGTAATTCAAAAAAATCCGAATATAATACAATGAACTCCATTAAAACACGCTAAGTCGACTTAGCGCATTCTGGAATGAGGGCATCTATATAACGTTTTTTTTATTGCAAACAAATTATTTGTTTATATTTAAATTTTATTATTTTTTCGAAAATTTCCACAGCCCAATGAAAATTTTTTTTTAAGTATGTCTCAAAGATTTTATGAAATGAACGTGCGTATAAAGTTCAGTGACCATACATATATGTTCAATATGAACTAAAACAAAAGAAACTTTTCGTATGATTCCCAAAAATCGTAAGAATCAGGGCTGTGGAGTCGGAGTCTGAGGATTTTGCTGGAGTTGGAGTCGTAAAAATGTTGCTCGACTCCGACTCAGGGTAAAATAAATTTTTTAAAAGTCTTCGCAGTTTTGTAGCTAAATAAGTTTTTACTCAAATTGAGTTATTCATTCTATCAATGTATGGTATGATTGTAAATGAAAAGCAACTTCCAATTACGGAGATCGTTTTATGTTTCCTAGAATGTTAGACTAGCAGATGGGCTAAATCGATCAATTTTAATGCCCACCACCATAATAATTTATTTGAAATATTTCGAACAATCGATTTTATTTAATTTTATTTTATGACCTATATACATATGACGAATATTGACAGAAATTTTTGTCAAAATGTTACTTCTATTAAAAAATGTTGACAAAATTTTATTTCTATAAAAAAATTTTTACAATTTTTTTTCTTTAAAAAATTTTTTTAAAAAAATTTATTTCTATAAAAAATTTTTGTCTAAATTTTATTTATATAGAAAATTTTGTAAATTTTTTTTTTGAACAGAAAATTTTGCAAAATTTTATTCTTACAGAAAATTTTGACAAAATTTTATTTCTATAGAAAATTTTCTCAAAATTTTATTTCTATAGAAAATTTTCTCAAAATTTTATTTCTATCGAAAATTTTGTCAAATTTATATTTCTATAGAAAGTTTTTTCAAAATTTTATTCCTATAGCAAATTTTGTCAAAATTTTACTTCTATCGAAAATTTTGTAAAAATCTTATTTCTATAGAATTTTTTTTTTCAAAATTTTATTTCAATAGAAAATTTTGACATAATTTTATTTCTATAGAAAATTTTGTCAAAATTATATTTCTATAAAAAATTTTGTCAAAATTATATTTCTATAGAAAATTTTGTCAAAATTATATTTCAATAAAAAATTTTGTCAAAATTTTATTTCTATACAAAATTTTGTCAAAATTTTATTTCTATAAAAAAATTGACAAAATTTTATTTCTATAAAAAAAATTTGTCAAAATTTTATTTCTATAGTTTTTTTTGCCCACATTTTTTATAGAAATAAAATTTTCTATAAAAATAAAATTTTGTGAAAATTTTATTTTAATAGAAAATTTTGTGAAAATTTTATTTCTGTATAACATTTTGCCAAATTTTATTTCTATAGAATATTTTGTCAAAATTTTATTTCTATAGAAAATTTTGTCAAAATTTTATTTGTATAGAAAATTTTTACAAAATTTTATTTCTATAGAAAACTTTGTCAAAATTATATTTCTATAAAACATTTTGTTCAAATTGTATTTCTATAGAAAATTTGTCAAAATTACATTTCAATAAAAAATTTTGTGAAAATTTTATTTCTATAGACTTTTTTCCCACATTTCTTTATAGAAATAAAATTTTGACAAAATTTTCTATAAAAATAAAATTTTGTCAATTTTTTTACAAAATTTTCTATAAAAATAAAATTTTGTCAAAATTTTCTACAGATATAAAATTTAGACAAAATTTTCTATAAAAATAAAATTTTGACAAAATTTTCTACAGAAATAAAATTTTGACAAAATTTTCTATAGAAATAAAATTTTGACAAAATATTATTTTTATAGAAAATTTTGTCAAAATTTTATTTCTATAAAAAAAAATGTGGGCAAAATTTTATTTCTATAGCAAGTTTCGTCAAAATTTTATTTCTATAAAAATTTTTATGACAACATTTTATTTTAGTAAAAAATTTTGTCAAAATTTTATTTCTATAGATATTTTTTTTTTCAAAATTTTAATTCTATAGATTTTTTTGTTCAAAATTTTATTTCTATAGAATTTTTTTTCAAAATTTTATTTCTATAGAAAATTTTGTCAAAATTTTATTTCTATAAAAAAAAAATTGTCAAAATTTTTTTCTATAGAAAATTTTGTCAAAATTTTATTTCTATCGCAAAATTTGTCAAAATATATTCCTATGGAAAATGTTTTCAAAATTTTTTGCTATAGAAAGTTTTTGTCAAATTTTTATTTCTATAGAAAATTTTGTCAAAATTTTATTTCTATAGAAAATTTTGTCAATATTTTATTTCTATCGAAAATTTTGTCAAAATTTTATTTCTGTCGAAAATTTTATCAAAATTATATTTCTATGGAAAATTTTGTCAAAATTGTATTTCTATAGAAAATTTTTGTCAAAATTGTATTTCTATAGAAAATTTTGTTAAAATTTTATTTCTATAGAAAATAGTGTAAAAATTTAATTTCTATAAAAAAATGTAAAAATTTTATTTCTATAAAAAAAAAATTTTAAAAATTTTATTTCTATAGACAATTTTGTCAAAATTTTATTTCCATAGAAAATTTTGTCAAAAATTTTATTTCTATTGATAATTTTTCAAAAATTTATTTCTATAGAAAATTTCAAAATTTTATTTCTATAGTAAATTTTGTCAAATTTTTACTTCTATAGAAAATTTTGTCAAAATGTTGTTTCCATCGAAATTTTATCAAATTTTATTTCTATCGAACATTTTATCAAAATTATATTTCTATCGAAAATTTATCAAAAATATTTTTCTATGGAAAATTTTGTCAAAATTTTATTTCTATAAACAATTGTAGTAAAAATTTTATTTCCATAGAAAATTTTGTAAAAGTTTATAATAGGGCATTAAACTTTCCTGGTTTTAACAAACGTTTTGCGTAAATCTCAAAATGGGGAGTAAATTTTCGCATGATTTAGTTCATTCTTCCTTTGGGTAATGTCTATTTCCTAGAGACATACACGTACAGTTGAAAATTTGTCTCGAATTTTCGTTTTTTTTGTTTTGTTTATTGTTAAAAAGATTTATAAAATTTTCATTTTAGTGCTCACCCCTATGGAAAATATGTATAGCTTATTTAGATTATAGCCTCTAATTTAAAATAACATCGAGAAATAAATCGAAACTGTGGGGAAAATAGAGTTTGGTGTCGTTTTTGGAATGTCCAGCTAAGTGGACATCGGTAGTCAAAGGGTTAAACTCTAAATCCTCCTGAAGTAAGAAAACCCTCAAGCATGACATTTGATTATCTTCTTTTTTCCAATTTCACCAACGAGACTAAACCCTTTTCTCGTTTTGTGAATAGAGACTACCATTTTACCACTAATATTGAACAAATATCCAATATTACATGGCATTGTGCTAACACATATTTACGTATCATTCTTATCCATAAACAGACGGATTTTTCTAATGCATAACAAACATGTGAAAATGTGACAAGACAAGTGTGTTTTATTGGTCCTTTATATGGGATCCCATATAAAGTGGTTGGCATTTAGTTTTTAGTTTGTTTCATTTTTGCTTGTTATTTTTGTCTTCACCATTATGATGGCCAAAAAAATTACAAATGTTCGAAAGTGTTTTTTTTGTAGTTATATGTAGACACAAAAAAAAAAAGAAAATAAAAACAAACATAAAAAAGGAAAATATCAGTCACATATGTAAGATATACAAATGCGAATAAATACCTCAAAGAATAGGACAAATATAATATTTTAGGCTCATACACGGGAAAAAAAGTCTGTCATAAAACTAAAGCTACATTGAACTTAGTTTTATTGCAAACGAAAATAATTTCGTGAACTGCAGTTAAAAAGTAAACAAGCATATAGGGCCGTAAGTTCGGCCAGGCCGAATCTTATGTACCCTCCACCATGGATTACGTAGAAACTTCTACGAAAGACTGTCATCCACAATCAAATTACTTGGGTTGTGGTATCTTAAAACTTCTACATCGTTTTCTAAATTGTTGAGTTAGTCCATACGTGGTATATATTAGACAAAAAAGTTATGTATAGTTAAGTCTACAAATAATTACGAATCGATATGGACTTTTTGAACGGTACGTAGAGAGCCAGAATTGAAATATGGGTGTCGCTATATACAATTATGAACTTGATATGGACCAATTTTTGTGTGATAGGAAATCGATTTATCTGGGGGACCAATGTACTAAATTTCAACTGACTCGGATTAAATTTGCTCCTCCAAGAGGCTCCAAAACCACATCTCGGGATCGGTTTATATGGGGCTATATATTATTATGGACTGATATGGACCACTTTTGGCATGGTTGTTAAATATCATATACTACCACCACGTACCAAATTTCAACCAGATCGGATGAATTTTGCTTCTCCAAAAGGCACCGGAGGTCAAATCTGGGGATCGGTTTATATGGGAGCTATATATAATTATGGACTGATAGGAACCAATTCCTGCTTGGTTGTTGGATACCCATATACTAACATCACGTACCATATTTCAACCGAATGGGAAGAATTTTGCTCTTCCAAGGGGCTCTGGAGGTCAAATCTGGGAATCGGTTTATATGGAGCCTATATATAATTATGGACCGATACCGACCAATTTTTGCATGGCAGTTTGAGGCCATATATTAACACCACGTACCAAATTTAAACTGAATCCGATGAATTTTGGTCTTCCAAGAGGCTCCGGAGGTCAAATCTGGTGATCGGTTTATATGGGGCTATGTATAATTATGGACCGATGTAGACCAATTTATGCATGGTTGTTAGAGACCATATACTAACACCATGTACCAAATTTCAGCCGGATCGGATAAAATTTGCTTCTCTTAGAGGCCTCGCAAGCCAAATCGGGGGATCGGTTTATATGGGGCTATAAGTAAAAGTGGACCGATATGGCCCACACACAAAATTTTTTTTCTGATTCAATCACGAAATTAATTGATCCAATTAATTTTTGATTGAAATGTCTTCAATCACAGAAATGATAGTATCAATTAAAAATTAATTGAAGGTCAATTAAAAAGTTAATTGATCCAATTAAAAAATTAATTGATACTATTATTTTTGTGATTGATTTTTGTTTCAATTAAAAAATTTGTTGAATCAATTAAATTTTTAATAGAATATTTTTTAAAACTCAATTAAAATTTTAATTGGAAAAATTTTCGTGAAATTTTAATTGGAAAACATTTTCGTGAAATTTTGTGTGCATTTGCAATACCATCTGACATACATCAATAACAACTACTTGTGCCAAGTTTCAAGTCGATAGCTTGTTTCGTTCGGAAGTTAGCGTGATTTCAACAGACGGACGGACGGACGGACGGACATGCTCAGATCGACTCAGAATTTCACCACGACCCAGAATATATATACTTTATGGGGTCTTAGAGCAATATTTCGATGTGTTACAAACGGAATGACAAAGTTAATATACCCCCCATCCTATGGTGGAGAGTATAAAAATCAAAATGTAGTATACAATTACATTTTCGGACCTATAAAACAATTTACTTTTTTTTCTGTGTATAAAAGAAATCATAAAAGACTGTAATAAACCCTGGAGGTATGATGACCATAGGGACAAACTAATTTTAATCGTAACGCCTGGATTCCTAATGAAGATAGAACGAAAGAAGGTTTATTGGACAATGAGAGAATGTTTGAGGTGAATTTGAGTAGTGGAAATGGAAGTATCGCATTTGTCACATTTTTGTCGGAGAAGAATTAAGATAATTCGGGTCCATTGGCGAAGCTGGGGTGTCTATCGGTAAGCTGTTTTTACCCTCCACCATATAATGAGGGGTATATAAACTTTGTCATTCCGTTTGTAACAGATCGAAATGTTGCTCTAGGATATATATATATATATATATATATATATATATATATATATATATATATATATATATATATATATAATATATATATATATATATATATATATATATATATATATATATATATATATATATATATATATATATATATATATATATATATATATATATATATATATATATATATATATATATATATATATATATATATATATATATATATATATATATATATATATATATATATATTCTGGGTCGTGGTGAAATTCTAAGCCGATCTAAGCATGTCCTCCTTCTGTTGAAATCACGCTAACTTCCGAACGAATCGGACCACTTTTACGTAGAGTCCCCATATAAACTGACTGAGATTTGGCTTACGGAGCCTCTTATAGAAGAAAGTGTGTTAGTATGTGGTCTCTAACAATCATGCAAAAATTGGTTCATATCGGTCCATAATTATATATATATCCCCCATATAAACCGATCTCAAGGCTTGAACTCCGGACCCTCTTGGAGGAACAAACTTCATCCGATACGGTTGAAACTTGATACGTGGTGTTTTTATATGGTCACTAACAACCATGCAAAAGTTGGTCCATATCGGTTCATAATTATATGTAGCCCCCATATAAACCGATCCCCAGGTTTGAACTCCGAAGCCTCTTGGAGGAGAAAATTTCATGCTATCCGGTTGAAATTTGGTACGTGGTGTAAGTACATACTCTCCAATAACCATGCTAAAAGTGGTCCTTATCGGTCCATAATTATATATATAGCCCCCATATAAACCGATCCCCAGATTTGACCTCCGGGGCCTCTTGGAGGAACAAAATTCATCCGATCCGGTTAAAACTTGGTACGTGGTGTTTGTATATGGTCTCTAACAACCATGGAAAACTTGGTCCATATCGGTTCATAATTATATATAGCCCCCATATAAACTGATCCCCAGATTTGACCTCCGGAGCCTCTTGGAGTAGCAAATTTCATCCTATCCGGTTGAAATTTGGTACGTGGTGTAAGTACATATGTGCCCAATAATCATGCTAAAATTGATCCATATCGGTTGGTAATTATATATAGCCCCCATAAACCGATCCCAGATTTGACATCCGGAGCCTCTTGAAGGAGCAAATTTCATCCGATCCGGTTGAAATTTGGTTCGTGGTCGTCGTATATAGTCTTAAAATAGTATATGGTTTTAAGATACCTTGCCATCGGTAAGTGTTACCACAACCCAAGTAATTCGATTGTGGATGATAGTCTTTCGTAGAAGTTTCTACGCAATCCATGGTGGAGGGTACATGAAATTCGGCCTGGCCGAACTTACGGTCGAATATACTTGTTTTGATTGACATACCTTCTGGAGACGATGAAGAACTAAAGTGGCTTTCATAGGTATATAATCTACCTTTTAGAACTAACATATATATGGACTAATGTACAATTTAGAAGCTTAAATATACACCTTGAAATAGGCAATTGTTATCACAACCCACGTAAATCGTTTTCGGATGACAGTTGTTAGTACAAAATTCAACACAATCAGCGTTGCAGAATTATTTCACTAAAAACCGCTAGATTTGCCCAAAAAAGTAGCTAAAAAAAGCTAAAAAATAGCATGAAAAAAAGCTAAATTTGTTTGTATCAAAAGTCACATTTTTGATTGAAATTTAACAAACTTAAAGGTTTTATTTCACTTACAATGCATATGCATATTTTTTTAAATAAAATTTTAGTTTGGATTTGAAATTGTGAAAAATTCGAAATACATTACTTTTATTTAAATTGTAGAAAATGCCTATAGTTTACATTTCCCAGTAAAACATTTTCCTTTTCTATCAATGTGCTTTAAAAACGTGCTAACGCCAACTTAAATTTCCAAATTCAAATTCGACTTCAAGTAGAAATTATTGTATATACACGTTTTAAAATAAAGTGTTGAAAAAAATCTTCTATTTTTGAACGCTATTTTGGTTTGTGGTTAAGATGCAAAAACTCCTCACATTTAAAGACTATTTCATTAATTCTTCCTTCTTTCATGAAAACATACCCATTTTTAAGTTGAATCACTTAATTATAAGGACAAAACAACTTTATCGTCTTTTGCACAGGGAAAACAGTTTATATAAAAGAAATTCACAAATGCTATTATAACCAAAATTCGTGTTCGTATTTTAAGGAGACGACAATATTTTTTCAGTGCACAAATCTATTCACATCTACTTTTTAATTTAGTAATATCGTAATAACTTTAGAATATTATAATAACATAAAAAGGATAAACGAGTCAAATGATAATATT
Organism: Haematobia irritans; assembly: GCF_050003625.1. Lineage (NCBI taxonomy): Eukaryota > Metazoa > Arthropoda > Insecta > Diptera > Muscidae > Haematobia > Haematobia irritans. Next base: position 223,535,711 of record NC_134398.1, on the reverse strand, counting down.
CCCAATAATTTACTGACAGTTTATCTAACAAATTTGTATGGTAATAGTAGATTTAAAGTTTACGATAACTTTTATGTATATAATGAAAAAACTTTACAACAAGGTGTATTTGCTACAAAAATGCCCGCATAATGGCTGGACTCATTATTAATGTTTCAACTGAGCTTTGAAATATGTGGAAACCCTTATACTTGCAGCAAGGCTTAGATAAAAACGCCGATTTATCCATATTTCAATAGAAACATGTCGAAAATAAAAAAAGCCAAAAATAGCTAAAAGGGTCATGAAAAAAGCCAGAAAAAAAGCTAAAAGCTAAATGCATTTTTTTCCCGCTAAACGTCTTCAAAAAAAGCCAAATCTAGCGGGAAAAAAGCTAAATTGGCAACGCTGAACACAATCCACGGTCTGGCTGAAATAACGGTCATATGCACATGTTTTGATTCAAAAATTAAAAAATTAAAATAACAACAAAAATTTTGTGATAATAGCAACCTTTAGAAAAAGCAACTTTTGTAGCAATCAATTGTTTCATTAAATTAAAAATTGTAAATCAGGTAAGAAAGTGTTCGTAAAAAGTTATGTTTTTATTAAAAAGTTAATTAATTTTTTTTTCAAATAACACCAATTAAATTTTACTGGGATCAATTAAAAAATTAATTGAAATTTGCTAGTGAATCCATTAATTTTTAAGCAAGTATTTTTTGATGCCCAATAAAAGCTGTAATTAATGAATTTCAATTAAACAATTAATTGGATAAATAAATTTTGTGATTGAATCAGAAAAAATTGTTGTGTATATAATTTATTATTCACACCAACTTTTGTTATTTGAAATCTTTCAGTCCATAAAAATGCCATATCTTTCTCTCGCAATCAATATCAAAATTCTTAAGGGATGCTCAACATCTTTGGATCCAAACAAGCTATGTTTGAGAGAACATTTTCGTATACCACTACTATCAAAATTTCAGACAGTTCGATTTTTCTAATTTTTGTTAGAATACTCAAAGTGTTCACAATAGAAGGTCCCCAAATTATTAGACTTCCATTGTCATATTTTGACACATTTTCTATTTATAAAATAAACACGTTTAGCCCTTGAAGGCAAAAAAATGTAATATCTTCCACCATAAATCCAAACATATCTCAAGATTCTTAGAACTAAGGTATACAAAAAAAAAAACTCAAAAAATACGAAAACTACTGATATTGGCTAAAGCTTTTTGAAACCAGACCAGAACTAACACATACAAATTCTGTGCCAGAGAAAAATCCCTCCTGACACAAATTCTACATCAACAGTGTTGACGTGTTAACTTTGTTATAATAGGATGCCATAAATTTCTATTGTTTTTTTACCATATTTTTTCGGGGGGATCTTAAAACACTTGTCTTTTGGATTTAGCATGACTGCATAAGAAGAAGAAAAAAAAAACTACGCAAACAGAGGACATAAATATGAATAGGTGTCTGTGACGAAATCAAATGACAATAAAGACGTGAGCATCATGTTCAGTGTGAGATACACTGAACAAACTTAAATAAACGAAGGACTTTCTTTAGGTTCACTACATATATGTTGTTTGTTAGATGATTTTGGTCAATTAAGACAATTTAAACCTTCACAAAGGAAAGTGAATGGAAAAGTTTTATTTTATCGTATTTAATAAAATATTAATAAAAATCTCAGAATATTCAAGTTTCTGTGTTTGACCGATGGTGGCTACTTGTATGCACGGTTGCCACTCGTCGAAAAACAATCTACCATAATTTGGAGGAAATTTTACCAAAAATCTACCAAACAGCAAAATATTATGACAAAATTTTATTTCTATAGAAAATTTTGTCAAAATTTTATTTCTATAGAAAATTTTGTCAAAATTTTATTTGTATAGAAAAATTTGTCAAAATTTCCATAGAAAATTATATCAAAATTTTATTTATGTAGAAAATTTTGTCAAAATTTTATTTTTATAGAAAATTTTGTCAAAATTTTATTTCTATAGAAAATTTTGTCAAAATTTCCATAGAAAATTATATCAAAATTTTATTTATGTAGAAAATTTTGTCAATTTTTTTTTTTTGTTGATATTGTTGACCTTTTATTTTAATTTTTATGATTTTTATCTCATAATCTCGGCTGTAGGTCTATAAATTAAACTCGAAATTGTTGGTTTCTAGTTTTTTATTTTCCGATATTTCGGTTGACTTCGTCAGACCGTTTTCAAGGATTTTATCCGATGTCTTGTTACTTCGCTGTCTTTTATAGAAAATTTTGTCAAAATTTTATTTTTATAGAAAATTTTGTCAAAATTTTATTTTGTAGAGAAAATTTTGTCAAAATTTAGTTTATATAAAAAATTTTGTTACTAATGAATTGTTGATTGAAACGAGCTCGAGGTCTGTATGAAGTCTTTCAATGAAAGGACGAAATATTGAATAAAAAAATAAATTAAAAAATACAGACCTCGAGCTCAATCAACAATTCATTAATTGGAAAAATCAAATACAGGTCGAATACAATAAAAACAAATTTGTAAAAAATTTTGTCTAAATTTTGTTTATATAAAAAATTTTGTCAAAATATTATTTCCATAGGTAATTTATTTCTATATAAAATTTTGCCAACATTTTATTTCTAGAGAAAAATTTGTCAACAATTTTATTTCTATAGAAAATTTTGTTAAAATGTTATTTCTACAAAATTTTGTCAACATTTTGGTTCAATGGAAAATTTTATCAAAATATTATTTCATTCGTTTTGTTTTGTTATTGTTGGGTTTTGTTCTTTAATCATTGTTGTTTTTTTTTTTATTTCAGCTTAAAACCATACATTGACTAAACTACAAGTGTAGCTTAACCAATAGAGGAAAATAATGTTTGTCAAATTTATTTGGGCAAAACCCTATAGACTGCAAGATGGTTGGATGGACGCACGTTTCGGAATTAATAAAATAAAACCCAGCCAACTTCATTCAAATCGATGATTTTACGGTGGCAAAAGGAAAAGAGAGATGTTTGTACGAATTTATTTCGGCAAAAGCCGGCTATCAATATAAAACCTTTTTTCGGAGGGTTCAAGTGTGGTTTATTGTTGGGTTTAATGAACTGACTGAATTTATTCTGATAATTGGTTGATAGTTTTGCTGCAAGTAGAGGATGCTGATGAGGAATGTGGTAATTCCGAAACCGTACGTACATCCAACCATCTTGTAGTCTATAGGGCTTTGCCCAAATAAATTTGACAAACATTCTTTTCCTCTGTTGGTTAAGCTACACTTGTAGTTTAGTCAATGTATGGTTTTAAGCTGAAATCAAAAAAACAACAAATCTTTATTTCTATAGAAAATTTTGTCAAAATTGAATTTCCATTGATAAATTAATTCTATAGAAAATTTTGCCAAAATTTTATTTCTATAGAAAATTTTGCCAAAATTTTAATTCTATTGAAAATTTATTGCTTTAGAAAATTTTGCCAAAACTTTATTTCCATAGAAATTTTTGTCAAAATTTTATTTCTATAGAAAATTTTGTCAAAATTTTATTTCTCTAGAAAATTTTGTCAAGATTTTATTTCTATAGAATATTTTGTCAAAATTTTATGTCCATAGAAATTTTTGTCAAAATTTTATTTCTATAGAAAATTTTGTCAAAATTTTATTTCTCTAGAAAATTTTGTCAAGATTTTATTTCTGTAGAAAACTTTGTCAAAATTTTATTTCTATAGAAAATTTTGTCAAAATTTTATTTATATAGAACATTTTGTTAAAATTTTATTTCTAAAGAAAATTTTGTCAAAATTTTATTTCTAACGAGAATTATGTCAAAATGTCATTTTTATAGAAAATTTTGTCAAAATTTTATTTCCAAAGAGAATTTTTCAAAATGTCATTTTTATAGAAAATTTTGTCAAAATTTCGTTTCCATAGAATGTTGACATTTAATTTCTATTGAAAATTTTTTAAAAATTTTATTTCCATAGAAAATTGTGTCAAAATTTTATTTCTACAGAAAATTTCTGAAGTAGCTCGTAATTGTATAGGAATATTTTGCAAAATTTACGAAAATATTCTACCAATCTACCAAACAGCAAAATATTATGCCAAAATTTTATTTCTATAGAAAATTTTGTCAAAATTGTATTCTGTAGAAAACTTTGTCAAAATATTATTTCTATAGAAAAGTTTGTCGAAATTTTATTTCTATATTTTTATAGAAAATTTTCTCAAAATTTTATTTCTATAGAAAATTATCTCAAAAATTTTATTTCTATTGAACCAAGCTATCGACTTGAAACTTGGCACAAGTAGTTGTTATTGATGTAGGTCGGATGGTTTTTTTTTATAGAAAATAGCGTAACCCGGCCCGCTTCGCTGTGCCTTCCGAAGCGTATTTTGTGGGAACATTTTGCGTTAACTTAGTCAACCATATCCTTCGTGCTGAAAACAAATTCGAAAAGATTTGAATTCTTTCAAACAAATCGGACTACTTGCTTTTTCGTTTATAGGTACAAATACGGCGGATATGCATATGTAAAACGGTTCGTCTTAAAAAATGTCGGGGAGAGGGTGTACCCTTTCCTCCAAATTCTGTATTCAAGTAGTTGGATAATCTTCTATATTTCTTGTGAATTTTAAGTGTGGTTTGTAAAGGAAAGGTGTCCTTCTCCTCAACATATCTGAAAATTAAGCACTATATTATAATAGCATACAAAGAATTACTGTTTCCCATCCAATAAATCGGAAAAGGCAAAAGTAGTAAAAAAATTTACCACATTAACATTTGCTAAAATATTGGAAAATGATGCACCCTCTACGTTGGCTGCCAATTTCTTGAAAATTTAAGTTCTTTACTAAAAAGAAGTCTGGCAGAGGCCTGTGCAAAACTCATTAACCTGATATCGGACTATCACGTACCCTATATTAATTTCACAACTACTCAATGGTCCCTATAAATTCTATCAAAGTAAATCGACAAAGTTTATTTCAATTTTCCCCTTCCCCAACCAGATATCGAAAAATCATATACTAATTTAAAAATCATGTATAAATTTAATCACCTCCTCCCACGTTCCCTGTAAATTTCAAGTAGATCGGAGATTTTTAAATTTTGCTCTATTGTTTTAAAGGGACGTCACTTTCCCCGATACAATATCGACAAACACCGTAGTGAATAGCACCCCTAAACTTCTCTGAAAATTCTTGAAACTTCCCTTCAAGTGTGGGGCAAAGAAGGTTGCCTCTTCGTTCATAACCTGCCTTTGTAAATTTCAAGAAAACTTAAGAATGTTTGTTTTTTTTTTGCAGGTTTATTGGAGGACCTCCTCCCCGGCCAAATATCGAAAAGTGATTTAGCTTATCTTTTGTAAACGTCCCAGAAAATGTCAAGCAAATTATAAGCCTAAAGGGGCGTCCAACAAAATCCGTCCAAATATCACAAAATCAGGTATCAACTATCAATATCGTAACCTCTCCCCAGCCCCCCTACAATCTCTGAAAGTTTCAAGTAAATCGGTTCAGCCGTTTCGGAGCCAACTCGGAACATACAAACAAACAAATAAACAAACATAAATTGAATTTTATATATATATAGATTTTCTCAAGATTTTATTTCTATAGAAAATTTTGTCAAAAATTTTATTTCTATAGAAAATTTTGTCAAAAATTGTATTTCTATTGAAAATTTTGTAAAAATTGTATTTATATAGACAATTTTGTCAAAATTTTAATTACATAGAAAATTTTTTCTAAATTTTATTTTTATAGAAAATCTTGTCAAAATTTATTTCTAGAGAAAATGTTGTCAAAATTTTATTTCAAAATTTAGTTCTATAGAAAATTTTTTCAAAATTTTATTTCCACTGAAATTTTATTTCTATAGAAAATTTTGTTAAAATTTTATTTCTATAGAAAACTTTGTTAAGATTTTATTTCTACAAAATTTTGTCAAAATTTTAGTTCAATAGAAAATTTTAGTTCCATAGAAAATTTTATTTCTACAGAAAATTTTGCATTTTATTTATAAAAAATTTTGTCAAAATTTTATTCCTATAGACAATTTTGCCAAATTTTATTTCCATTGAAAATTTATTTGTATAGAAAATTTTGTCAAAATTTTATTTCCATAGAAATTTTTGTCAAAAGTTTATTTCTATAAAAAATTTTATCAAAATTTTATTTCTATAGAAAATTTTGTCAACATTTTAGTTCTAAAGAAAATTTTGTCAAAATTTGATTTCTATAGAAAATTTTGCCAACATTTTATTTCTATAGAAAATATTCTTAAAATTTTATTTCTATAAAAAATTTTGTCAAAATTTTATTTCTATAGAAAATTTTGTCAAAATTTTATTTCTATAGAAAATTTTCTCAATATTTTATTTCTTTAGAAAATTTTGTATAAGTTTTTATACCCTCCACCATAGAACTATGTCATTCCGTTTGTAACACATCGAAATATTGCTCTAAGACCCCGTAAAGTATATATATTCTGGGTCGTGGTGAAATTCTGAGTCAATCTGAGTATGTCCGTCCGTCCGTCTGTTGAAATCACGCTAACTTCCGAACGAAACAAGCTATCGACTTGAAACTTGGCACAAGTAGTTGTTATTGATGTAGGTCGGATGGTATTGCAAATGGGCCATATCGGTCCACTTTTACGTATAGCCCCCATATAAACCGATCCCCAGATTTGACCTCCGGTGCCTTTTGGAGAAGCAAAATTCATCCGATCTGGTTGAAATTTGGTACGTGGTGATAGTATGTTAGTATGCCCATATCAGCCCCGATCCCGAGATTTGTTTTTGGAGCCTCTTGGAGGAGCAAATTTCATCTGAGTCAGTTGAAATTTGGTACATTGTGCTCGTATATGGCCGTTAACAACCATGCCTAACTAGGTCCTTATCGGTCTATAGTTATATATAGCCCTCAAATAAATCGATCCACAAAAAAAAATCACACAAAAATTGGTCCATATCAAGTTTATAATTGTATATAGACCCCATATAAGCAACCCCCATATTTCAATTCTGGCTCCCTACGTACCGTGCAAAAGTCCATATCGATTCGTAATTATTTGTAGACTTACCTACACATATTTTTTTGTTTAATATATATCACGTATGGACAAACTCACTATTTAGAAAACGATTTAAGATACCACAACCCAAGTAATTCGATTATGGATGACAGTCTTTCGTAGAAGTTTCTACGCTATCCATGGTGGACAGTACATAAGATTCGGCTTGGCCGCACTTACGGCCATATATACTTGTTTTTCTATAGAAAGTTTTGTCAACAACTTTTATTTTATTTCTATAGAAAATTTTGTCAAAAATATATTTCTACAGAAAATTTATGAAGTAGCTCGTAATTGGAGGGGAATATTTTGTTAAATTTACCAAAACATTCTACCAATCTACCAAACAGTAGAAATTCAAGCTTCACAAGCTTGAATTCTATCACAAAGAACATTATTTTTGAATGTAAGCTTGTAAAAAATTAAAGGAACTGTCACTGGAAAAAATCTGTTAGGTGTCAGGCGAGAAGTGATGCCTACCGGAAGTTGGTTGCAGTACATATCAGCAACCCTGTTATCTTCCCAAGGATATTTCTCTACAATTTAAATGTTTCTCTTACTGGAAGTGTATTGTTGTGTGTGTGTTGAAGTGTATGAATCTATTTGGTGGCAGAAAAGGGAAACGTGTTAAAGTGTAAATGACTTGTCATGCATGAACTCCATATGTTGGGCTAGTAAGTATACATGGATGTATGTGTGTACGAAAAACACACAGATATAGCTCACATGTTTTGACAATATGTGTAGCTTAAATATACATGTGTGTGTATTAGTAAGAATGTAATGGTAGAAATGGTAAAGTGTTAAAAGTACCCAGTCATATGGCCTTTAGGAGATAAACAGCTTGGATTTCTATGTCTGTCATTTCGTAAATGGTGCAACCCAAATAGTTAACATAATGTGGATGACCATTTCCCAAACTCTTAAGACATTTGCATAAATGTTGTACATGAGGGGTGTATGGATTATTGTGCAATTTTGTATTCACATTTATCACAAGAAAAAAATGCTTAATATTCTAGTGCAATTTAAATATAGTTTGTAAATGTGGGACTTATTTGGATTTTTAAAATTTAAAAAATAGAGAGAGCACATGCAAAAAAAAAAAAAAAAAAACAAGTATATACGGCCGTAAGTTCGGTCAGGCCGAATCTTATGTACCCTCCACCATGGATTGCGTAGAAACTTCTACGAAGAACTATCACCCACATTCGAATTACTTGGGTTGTGGTATCTTAAAACTTCTTAACATCGTTTTCTAAATTGTGAGTTAGTCCATACGTGGTATATATTGGACCAAAAAGTTATGTATAGTTAAGTCTACAAATAATTACGAATCGATATGGAATTTTTGCACGGTACGTAGAGAGCCAGCATTGAAATATGGGGGTTCCTTATATGTGGGCTATATACAAGTATGAACTTGGTATGGACCAATTTTTGTGTGATTGGGGATCGATTTATCTGAGGGCCATATAACTATAGACCGATATGGACCTAGTTAGGCATGGTTGCTAACGACCATATACTAGCACAATGTACCAAATTTCAACTCACTCGGATGAAATTTGCTCCTCCAAGAGGCTCCAAAACCAAATATCGGGATCGGTTTATATGGGGATATGTATGATTATGGACTGATATGGACCACTTTTGGCATTGTTGTTAAATATAATATACTACCGCCACGTACCAAGTTTCAAGCAGATCGGATGAATTTTGCTTCTCCAAAAGGCACCGGAGGTCAAATCTGGGGATCGGTTTATATGGCAGCTATATATAATTATGGACTGATAGGAACCAATTCCTGCATGGTTGTTGGATACCATATACTAACATCACGTACCAAATTTCAACCAAATGGGAAGAATTTTGCTCTTCCAAGGGGTTCTGGAGGTCAAATCTGGGGATCGGTTTATATGGGGCCTATATATAATTATGGACCGATATCGACCAATTTTTGCAAGGGAGTTTGAGGCCATATATTAACACCACGTACCAAATTTCAATTGAATCGGATGAATTTGGGCCTTCCAAGAGGCTCCAGAGGTCAAATCTGGTGATCGGTTTATATGGGGGCAATATATAATTATGGATCGATGTGGACCAATTTTTGCGTGGTTGTTAGAGACCATATACTAACACTATGTACTAAATTTCAGCCGGATCGTATGAAATTTGCTTCTCTTAGAAGCCTTGCAAGCCAAATCGGGGGATCGGTTTATATGGGGGCTATATATAATTATGGACCGATGTGAACCAATTTTTGCGTGGTTGTTACATACCATATACTAACTCCATGTACCAAATTTCAGCCGGATCGGATGAAATTTGTTTCTCTTAGAGGCCTCGCAAGCCAAATCGGGGGATCGGCTTATATGGGGGCTATATATAATTATGAACCGATGTGGACCAATTTTTGCGTGGTTGTTAGAAACCATATACTAACACCATGTACCAAATTTCAGCCGGATCGGATGAAATTTGCTTCTCTTAGAGGCCTCGCAAGCCAAATTTGAGGGTCCGTTTATATGGGGGCTATACGTAAAAGTGGACCGATATGGCCCATTTGCAATACCATCTGACCTACATCAATAACAACTACTTGTGCCAAGTTTCAAATCGATAGCTTGTTTCGTTCGGAAGTTAGCGTGATTTCAACAGACGGACGGACGGACGGACATGCTCAGATCGACTCAGAATTTGACCACGACCCAGAATATATATACTTTATGGGGTCTTAGAACAATATTTCGATGTGTTACAAACGGAATGACAAAGTTAATATACCCCCCATCCTATGGTGGAGGGTATAACAAACGGAATGACAAAGTTAATATACCCCCCATCCTATGGTGGAGGGTATAAAAATTAGTATCAGCCTTCGCATAAAAAAATAACTGGACTTCATTGTCTGCTTTTACCTTTCATTAGGTTTTTATTTCTATACAATTACTAATAGAAGAAAATTATGCATGGCCTAATCAAGACTATGGTTAAGGATATTCCTCTTAAGAAACCCCCCCCCCATTCCAAAGGTCAATAGACCCTAGTAATGAGACAAGGAAAAATCCTATAGAAATTTCTTTGCCAATGCCAATTACAATGGCCTACTATCACTTTTACTTGAATACAAGAAAACCACACTTCCGCCGTTAGCAGTTTCTCCATGTTTTCTATATCGAAAAGTGGATGCATGTTTCAAGTGTAGCCTGCACTTATCTTACGAGTCCTCGTGTGTCATCAATGTCTCCCACAAGTACATACAACAAATAAGAGCATATGCTCATGCAAAGTAGTTACATATGTGGATATGGGGATATGGATACACTTACACTTAGGCGATTTGAGTGTTTAGATAAAATATTGCCCTCTGAGAAAAGTCAACTCACATATTGATGAATATTAAGGCGGGTAATGATTAAGAGATTTATGAAAATATCGATTGTACAGTGTGGCTAATAAATATTGCAACAACTTCAGGTTGATACCATTGTCCACTCGTCTGAGAGATGTATTCAAGTGAAAGTTCATTATATTGTATACAAATGTACAAAAGCATTTTGATCTATTTCATTCAGAAATAAAATTATTTGTGATTAAATTCAATCGTCATAGTGTCATTGGGAGCCACCGTGGTGCAATGGTTAGCATACCCGCCTTGCATACACAAGGTTGTGGGTTCGATTCCTGCTTCGAACGAACACCAAAAAGTTTTCAGCGGTGGATTATCCCAGTAATGCTGGTGACATTTTTGAGGGTTTCAAAGCTTCTCTAAGTGGTTTCACTGCAATGTGGAACGCCGTTCGGACTCGGCTATAAAAAGGAGGTCCCTTGTCATTGAGCTTAACATGGAATCGGGCAGCACTCAGTGATTAGAGAGAAGTTCACCAATGTGGTATCACAATGGACTGAATAGTCTAAGTCTAAGCCTGATACATCGGGCTTAATTCACAGACCTTGTTCCTATATATGTATGGTTCTTGAGTAAGAACTATATCTATGTCTCCTTTCATCAGAAGAACTTTTAAGACAACACAAGCGGCCTTACAATGGTGAAGATTTATCTGGAGGAACCGTAGAACCATCCAAATTTTCAACCACCGTCACATCACCCGTTTCAATTGAGTCACCAAGGGCTTCCTCGATGACTCTCGCAACAACGCGCGCTTCAGCTTTGGTGAGGTTTGAACCTGTAGGGCTTCCCGCATACGATGTTCGTCAATGTCTGCAGTTTTATGTCTCCTTCGGCTTCGCAAGATTTTTCTTCTTCTAACTCTACCGGAAGGCTTGTTCGTTTCGGAATCCTTTGGCTTTTGTATACCTTCATATGGATGTTATGAAAGCCATAACTTACACGTCCTTGGGTCTGGGCCAGGGTTGGCCTGTCACAAACTGTGACTTTTGCGACAGTATAATACGTATGTCGCAAAAGTCGTAAACCTACTGTAGAAAACCTAATTTTGAATAGAAGAAATCCTGAACATTTTTTTAATTTAGCTCACAGCGAATGAGTTTCTGCAGAAATTTGTGAAGGTTTTCCCACGGTCAAGCCTATTTTCTTAGGTGGTATCGAAATTCCCGTTGGTGAGTGTGCAAAATACCTTGGGATTATATTGGACAGGAGACTGAACTTAAAGCTAAGAAAGGACGAGAAAATCCACGGTTACCCTCTGCTCGTGCAAAAGGCAATAGGGAAAATGTGGGGACTGAAACCGAAAATTGTGAACATTCCTAGGAATTGAAACTTCTTCGCACATACCATCGTCTTGGATATCATCGAATTCGCTGCCTAGCTGACGCCACTAAAGTATTTTGAATTTGCGACTTTTGTTACTTTTTCTACATTTACGACGCATATGTGACGTTTACAACTTTGCGACAGTCGCAAACCTAAAAAAGCTTGATACAGACCATCTCTGGTCTGGGCTAGATGTGGCAGCGACTCAGTGTTCAATATAAACACATCAATATATAAACCGCCAATCGCCGGTTGGAAGATCTGGGTTACATTCCTTTAGTCTGTTTAATATTGACTCAGGGCTCCTTCTCCAAAGCGGCTCCTTCTCAAACTTCACCAATTAGCATCAAAGCAGCTTTAAAGCAATTAATAAACCTCTGGTCTGCAAATGCTATTAACTTATATCGTCCTGGATACCATCCAGCATCTTGCCGTCAAGGACTTGGTCCGCACTTCCGAGTAGACACCAGACATCGCGTTCTCAATTTCCCCCATTTTTGCTTTGGAACCATACTCCTCCTTTATTAATGATAGCCATCACACGGCTGTCTTTTGCAACTGAGGCAAATGATCTTTGATGCCGTTTAGAGGATGGCAGTTCATCCGGTGATGGCTCCCTTTTGCCAGCTTCAAGAATTCCTTGAGCCCATTTTAAGGAATCGCTTTGCTTAGCCGACAACGTGCTTGGGTCGACAGACCCTAATTTCTTTAGCATTTCTGCGTTCTTTGAATCTCTTTCGTGAGGGATTATCTCCTTTTGATGTCGTTACCTTAGAAAAGGTTCGACTTTCCAAAGTGTCGCCACCTGTCGACCCGTCTACAGGTCGACTACTTGGACCAGACTCTTGGTCAGTGCCCAAATTTATAACTTCAATCGATACGGACGTGTTTTTTTAATAGCGGATTATTTCATAGTAATAGGTACCTATTACGAATTTCACGTGTGGTGGAAAATTAAACCACCATGCAGCGAAATTCAAAGTCATCTACTGGGTTGCTAACTTCAGGGCCCAGTGGATGACTTTGAATTTCGCTGCATGGTGGTTTAATTTTCCACCACACGTGAAATTCGTAATAGGTACCTATTATTTACTATGAAATAATCCGCTATTAAAAAACACGTCCGTTCAGTTCGACGGTTAAGAAACCTTAACCTAACCTATGGGCATTCCAAAAGGACTCAGCACAAGCCATTCACGACTGGCTTAAAATGCAACTTCCTCGATTCATTTCTACCGCCAAATGGCCACCAAAATCTGTTGAAATTTCTCGCCTGGAGTATTTTGGAGAGTAAGGTTGGAAGCAAAGTTTCAATCATCTTCGATTCGCCGAGAATGGACCAAAATATAGCAGAGCGACTTTCGTGCACATGTTTATGTGAGCTCTATCTCAATATGGACAGAAAGGCCTGATCTTATGAGCTATACTTGATTTTATACTTATTATGAGTTAGTATGCCACTAATATTAAGTCCATTATTAAAAAAAATTGTAAAAACCGGGTAATATATTTATGTAAGAGCTACATCTAAGTCTAAATAAGTTCGACTTATGCCTTTAAAATTGAAATTTGAGTAAAATTGGTTAATAAACAAGAGTATTATTGTCAAATTTGTGAAAATCGGACGAAATTGCAGACTTAAAGGGTACTGCCAAAAGCTACATTATTATACCCTCCACCATAGGATGGGGGTATATTAACTTTGTCATTCCGTTTGTAACACATCGAAATATTGCTCTAAGACCTTATAAATTGTATATATTCTGGGTCGTGGTGAAATTCTGAGTCGATCTAGCCACGTCCGTCTGTCTGTTGAAATCACGCTAACTTCCGAACGAAACAAGCTATCGACTTGAAACTCGACATAAGTAGTTGTTATTGATATAGATCGGATGGTATTGCACATGGGCCATATCTGAAGACTTTTACCCCCATATAAACCGACCCCCTTTGCCTCTTAGAGAAGCAAATTACATCAGATACGGTTGAAATTTGATACGTGGTCTTAGTATATGGTATCTAACAACCACGCAAAAATTGGTCCACATCGGTCCATAATTATATATAGCCCCCATATAAACCGATCCCCCGGTTTGGCTTGCGAGGGCTCTAAGAGAATCAAATTTCATCCGATCCGGCTGAAATTTGGTACATGGAGTTAGTATATGGTATCTAACAACCACGCAAAAATTGGTTCACATCGGTCCAAACTAAGTGTTTGTTTCTGTTAAATAAACTTTGTTTATTCGGTTCGTGGGCGCCGCAAGCTATGCTATATAAATATAACTTATATTGATATTTATCTATTGATGACCATAACAGGTACATAGCTCAGTGGTTAGTGTGTTGGCTTACAATGTGCATGGTCCGCGGTTCGATTCTCCGTCCAGGCGAAAGGTAAAAAAATTTTAAAAATTTATAAAATCATATAATTTCTTCTACATTGTTGGTATTACAGGAAAAGGTGTTAAGAACTAAAAATCCTCGTGGATGTGAGAAAGATGTGAGGGGCAATGCAATTAGCAAGAAAATAATGTTTTTTTTTTGAGCTAGTCTTTATGAAATTGTTTTTACATCCTGGAAAAGAATAAACGTTTATCACAAAAAGTATATACTTTTCTTCCAAATACACTTCCTTACAGCGAAAAGCAAATGAGAAACGAACTTTGTTTGTCTAAAATTTCGTTTGGGAGGAAAGAATTATTTTTTTGCGTGTAGAAATTTCTACGAAAGACTGTCATCGACAATCGAATTACTTGGGTTGTGGTATCTTAAAACTTCTTAACATCGTTTTCTAAATTGTGAGTTAGTCCAAACGTGGTACGTATTAGACAATACGTAGAGAGCCAGAACTGAAATATGGGGGTCGCTTATATGGGGGCTATATACAATTATGAACTTGATATGGTCCAATTTTTGTGTGATTGGGGATCGATTTATCTGATGGCTATATATAACTATAGACCGATATGGACCTAGTTAGGCATGGTTGTTAACGGCCTTATACTAGCACAATGTACCAAATTTCAACTGACTCGTATGAAATTTGCTCCTCCAAGAGGCTCCAAAACCAAATCTCGGGATCGGTTTATATGGGGGCTATATATGATTATGGACTGATATGGACCACTTTTGGCATAGTTGTTAAATATCATATACTACCACGACGTACCAAATTTCAACCAGATCGGATGAATTTTGCTTCTCCAAAAGGCACCGGAGGTCAAATCTGGGGATCGGTTTATATGGGGGCTATATATAATTATGGACTGATATGAATCAATTCCTGCATGGTTGGTGGATACCATATACTAACATCACGTACTAAATTTCAACCGTATCAAATTTTGCTCTTCCAAGGGGCTCCGGAGGTCAAATCTGGGGATCGGTTTATATGGGGCCTATATATAATTATTGACCGATTTCGACCAATTTTTGCATGTGTGTTTGAGGCCTTATATTAACACCACGTACCAAATTTCAACCGAATCAGATGAATTTTGGTCTTCCAAGAGGCTCCGGAGGTCAAGTCTGGTGATCGGTTTATATGGGGGCTATATATAATTATGGACCGATGTGGACCAATTTTTGCATGGTTGTTAGAGACCATATACTAACATCATGTACCAAAATTCAGCCGGATCGGATGAAATTTGCTTCTCTTAGAGGCTCCGCAAGCCAAATCGAGGTATCGGTTTATATGGGGGCTATATATAATTATAGACCGACGTGGACCAATTTTCGCATGGTTGTTAGAGACCATATGTTAACACCATGTACCAAATTTCAGCCGGATCGGATAAAATTTGCTTCTCTGAGAGGATTCGCAATCCAAATTTGGGGGTCCGTTTATATGGGAGCTATACGTAAAAGTGGATCGATATGGCCTATTTGCAATACCATCCGACCTACATCAATAACAACTACTTGTGCAAAGTTTCAAGTCGATAGCTTGTTTCGTTCGGAAGTTTGCGAGATTTCAACAGACGGACGGACGGACGGACGGGCATGCTCAGCTCGACTCAGAATTTCACCACGACCCAGAATATATATACTTTATGGGGTCTTAGAGCAATATTTCGATGTGTTACAAACGGAATGACAAAGTTAATATACCCCCCATCCTATGATGTTGTTCCACCCTCCCTAATATACTAATTCTTGGAAAAACCATACAATCTAGCCTAAACACATGTGATAGGTTAGACCATGTGTATTTCTTAAAGGCTTTTAAGTGTGCTCTTATAGCATAATAAGAATATATGACATAGAATGCCAAAATTGTCCATTAGTATAAATGTCCATGAAATGTACAACCAAGAGGACATTTAGGTAAATTGGATACAACAATGCCTTAAATATTTTGAAAAAAAAAACGAAATATTTAAGGAATTAAAACTTTTATAATAAAGGAGTGTGAGAGAGTTAAGATCAGAGGGAGTTAAAAATTGGAGTAATGCGATATTAACTGAAAAGAATTTTGACTTGATATGAAATGATTACGCAACCTAAATTTTAGGATACGTAATTTAATTTAGAACAAGTATATACGGCCGTAAGTTCGGCCAGGCCGAAGCGTATGTACCCTCCACCATGGATTGCGTAGAAACTTCTACTGAAGACTGTCATCCACAATCGAATTACTTGGGTTGCGGTAACACCTGCCGATGGCAAGGTATCTTAAAACTTCCTAACACCGTCTTCTAAATTACAAGGTAGTCCATACGTAGTATATAGTCCGATTAAATACGTATATAATTAAGTTTAAAGTTTCTATAGAAATAAAATTTTGAAAAAATAAAATTTTGACATTTTCTATAGAAGTCAAATTTGGAAAAAAATTTCTATAGAAATAAAATTTGGAAAAAATTTCTATAGGAATAAAATTTTGACAAAATTTTCTATAGAAATAAAATTTTGACAAAATTTTCTATAGAAATAACATTTTGACAATATTTTCCATAAAAATAAAATTTTCGTAGATTATTTTGGCTCGAGTGGCAACCATGAATATGAACCGATATGGACCAATTTTTGTGTGATTGGGGATCGGCTACACGCACAGAAAAACCATGTTTGGACATGGTTGCCGCATCCATCTAATGCTTATCTAGAGCATGTAATTGCCGCGAAAACCATGTATTTTGTCTTTGTAAAAATAGTTTTCGAGCGGAGAAAAATGTATGGTGGCAATAAGCATTTGAATGGTTCTCAAATACCGCAAACATGTTCTATCATTTAAATGATAGAATTTGAGACCATTAAATGGTCGGGAAAATCATGTACCTGACCATTCAATTTTTTTTACTTTTTTACAGGGAAAAAAGTATTTTTATAGGTTAAGTATGGACATGTCTAGAACCATTACATGGCCATAAAGACCATTTACATTTTTTCGTGACCATTTAATTTTTTAACTTGTTTGCAGCGAAAAGAATTTTATAAAAACATTGAGCAGGTACACACGATTTTCATTTTGCGCGTCAATCGTGTGTTGATTGTTTCTTGGAATGGACGGAGAATACGGATTTACTGTGTTTTGTGTTAATTTATTTATTCAAAAGTGGCACGTGGTTTTATGTGAACACAAAAAAGGAAAGTGTAATTGAAAAAATGTACCTGTTTTTTTGTTCTGCATTTTGATATATGGTATAATTTATTTTTATTTGCAGTTACATGATGTCTGCGTTTGTACATTTGATGAGCTCGATGTAAATATGGAATAATTGCTTATTTTTGAAATTGAAATAAAATAGAGTGTGTAAAAATATATGATGTTTGCTTGAACGGCAATTATAAATACAAATAAACAATGAATTAGTTTATAAATAAATAAAAACAAACAAATAAAATTAATTTTGTGTTTTCTTTTCTCAAGTGGCGTCCTTTTTCGACGATGAAAAAAATTTTTTCATAAAGATCAAAACGTTTTAGGTTGTGACCATGTTTTTTTAACTAGGAGAAAAGCATTTTTAATGAATACCATAACATTTTAAATCGTGACCATTGTCTTTTCATTCAAACAAAATTCTTTTTATCAATATAATAACATTTTAGATGAGGACAATTACATTTTTCTTAGAACTATGTTCACTGAGCCAACATGGTTGCCGGTTAAAATGTTACATGGTCGCCGCAAAAATAGCTTCTATCATATTATTTTGCTCTTCGAATATGATTGTGACAATCATGTTTCTTCTCTGCGTGTATATATAACTATAGACCGATATGGACCAATTTTAGCATGGGTATTAGCGGCCTTACACTAACACCACGTTGCAAATTTCAACCGGATTGGATGAATTTTGCTCCTCCAAGAGGCTCCGGAGTACAAATCTGGGAATCGATTTATATGGGGGCTATATATAATTATGGACCGATATGGTCCATAAAAGTTGACCGATATGACCCATTTACAATACCATTCGACCTACATCAACAACAACTACTTGTGCCAAGTTTCAAGTCGATAGCTTGTCTCGTTCGGAAGTTAGCGTGATTTCAACAGACGGACGGACGGACGGACATGCTCAGATCGACTCAGAATTTCACCACGACCCAGAATATATATACTTTATGGGGTCTTAGAGCAATATTTCGATGTGTTACAAACGGAATGACAAAGTTAATATACCCCCATCCTATGGTGGAGGGTATAACAAATTTCATAATCTTCGCTTTAAGATTTATTAAATTTAGGACACTTTTGAGACTACTGCGCTTTGTTTATCGGTCTTTATGTCCATCTTGTTTGGTAATCGCTGGATTTAGATATATCACAATGGAGCATGATACATTGGGCTGCCACCTAACCTGGGTTTAGACCTATTTCTGTGAGCATAAGATTTTAACTCAATAGACATATTCGTTACAACCTAAGATTTTTTCCATAGTCATGTGGTTAATGAAGAAAAGGTCAATTTATGTTTTTTGATGAGTGTTTTGTGTGTAGACAAATGACTTTGGTCACAGGCACTCGGTGATATAACATTCAAGAGCATTTGTATTGAAATGAATTTTCCTTGAAATTCAATACGAAAATAGTTTTGGGTCACATTTAATGACCATAAGTGGTATAACGTATGCTTCAATGGTATTCGATGTGTATTTTTAGTTATAACTGGGAATAAATATAACATAAACCAGGGGGATATTTTGTATAAAAATAGTAAATGGCAAAATGGAAATAAATGTTTGGAATCTATTTTCGAAAAAAATTTTGGCCGAAGAGTATTTAATTTATTAGTTTATGATTGTTATGAAATCTATTGAATTAATTATGCCAAATTTTTTTGGACACACTTGTGCCATTTTCCGCTAGAGACATTATTCTATCAATGTACAACTTTTGTGGATTTCTTGGCGAAAAACTACACCGAAAAAAGTGAACTGTTTCATAGGAAGAATGAACTACCAAGCACGAAAATTGAACTAAATTTTACTCCACATTTTGATATTTCCAGGAAATTTTAATGCCCTGTTGTACTTTTTAACTGCAGTTCACGAAATTACATCATCTCACAGAAGAACAAGTATATACGGCCGTAAGTTCGGCCAGGCCGAATCTTATGTACCCTCCACCATGGATTGCGTTGAAACTTCTACGAAAGACTGTCATCCACAATCGAATTACTTGGGTTGTGGTATCTTAAAACTTTTAACATCGTTTTCTAAATTGTGAGTTAGTTCATACGTAGACAAAAAAGTTATGTATATGGGGGTCGCTTATATGGGGGCTATATAGAATTATGAACTTAGGTTAAGGTTAAAGTGGCAGCCAGATTAAGATTCAGGCTCACTTAGGCTATTCATCCCATTGTGATAAAGAAGAATTATGAACTTGATATGGACCAATTTTTGTGTGATTGGTGATCGATTTATCTGAGGGCTATATATAACTATAGACCGATATGGACTTAGTTAGGCATGGTTGTTAACGGTCATATACTAGCACAATGTACCAAATTTCAACTCGGATGAAATTTGCTCCTCCAAGAGGCTCCAAAACCAAATCTCGGGATCGGTTTATATGGAGGCTATATATGATTATGGACTGATATGGACCAATTTTGGCATGGTTGTTAAATATCATATATTACCACCACGTACCAAATTTCAACCAGATCGGATGAATTTTGCTTCTCCAAAAGGCACAGGAAGTCAAATCTGGGGATCGGGGGCTGTATATATTTATGGACTGATATGAACCAATTCCTGCATGGTTGGTGGATACCATATACTAACATCACGTACCAAATTTCAACCGTATCAAATTTTGCTCTTCCAAGAAGCTCCGGAGGTCAAATCTGGGGATCGGTTTATATGGGGCCTGTATATAATTATTGACCGATTTCGACCAATTTTTGCATGGGTTTTTGAGGCCATATATTAACACCATGTACCAAATATCAACTGAATCAGATGAAATTTGGTCTTCCAAGAGGCTACGGAAGTCAAATCTGGTGATCGGTTTATATGGGGGCTATACATAATTATGGACCGATGTGGACCAATTTTTGCATGGTTGTTAGATACCATATACTAACACCATGTACCAAACTTCGGTTTATATGGGGGCTATATGTAATTATGGACCGATGTGGACCAATTTTTGCATGGTCATTAGAGACCATATACTAACAACATGTACCAAATTTCAGCCAAGAGGCTCCGGAGGTCAAATCTGTTGATCGGTTTATATGGGGGCTATATATAATTATGGACCGATGTGGACCAATTTTCGCATGGTCATTAGAGACCATATACTAACACCATGTACCAAACTTCAGCCGGATCGGATGATATTTGCTTCTCTTAGAGCAATCGCAAGCCAAATTTGGGGGTCCGTTTATATGGGGGCTATACGTAAAAGTGGACCGATATGGCCCATTTGCAATACCATCCGACGTACATCAATAACAACTACTTGTGCCAAGTTTCAAGTCGATAGCTTGTTTCGTTCGGAAGTTAGCGTGATTTCAACAGAAATGACAATTTGACCTTTTTTGTCCCCAAAATGACAATTTCTATGATAAAAAAAAAATTTTTGAAAATATTTTGTTGTTTGATATTTGACCTTTTAAGTGTTAACTATTTTTGTTCATTTCGGCTCGAGGTCATGGGAATAAAACCATATGTGATTGTTCTCTTTTTGAGTAGTAATTTTATTCAAATACTTTAAATTTTTATACCCTAAACCACATAGTGGTCAGGGTATAAAAACTTTGATATGCCAAAAAATGTGCCTACCAGAAATATTGATTTTAGACCCCATAACATATATACCGATCAACTCAGAATCACCTCCTGAGTCGATCTAGCGCTTGGTGTTCGTCCATTCATGTATTTGGTGATCGCAGGATTCCGGTCGCATTTATTAACCGATTTTGATGAAATTTGGTGCATGGAGTTTTTTGAATACAAGGACAAACGCTATTGAATTCGGATCAAATTTAGATATAGCTCCCATATATATGTATCGCCAGATTTTCAAAAATCTGGCCATAAAACCATTATTTATTACCCGGTCTTACTCAAATTTGCTCGACAAATGGGGTTACGTTGCGCCTTTTTACTAACCGATTATCGTCAAATTTGGCATGAAGTAATATTTTTCATCACCCTTCAAGTGCGTAAAATTTCATCGAAATCGGTTAAGATTTAGATATAGCTTCCATATATATGTATCGCCCGATTTTCCCTATTTATTACCCGAACTTACCCAAATTTTGCAAAAGGTAATTTTCCGTAGTATCAACCAAACCTGGCAAATATCATCCAAATCAGTTCAGATTTAGATATAGTTTCCATATATATGTGTCGCCCGATTTTCAAAAATTTACCCTAATAACCCTATTTTTTTTACCAAAATAGCCTTATTTATTATCCGATCTTACTAAAATTTAGCACAAGATAACCTTCTATTGCATCAATTAAACCTGCCAAATATTATCAAAACGGTTCTGATTTAGATATAGCTTCCACATAACATATATGTATAACACGATTTTGAAAGATTTGCCCCTAATAACCATATGCTTGACCATAGAGGCCTCATTTATTATCAGAACTTACTCAAATTTAACACAAGGTAACCTTCTGTGGTATTAATCAAACTTGCCAAATATTATCCAAATTGGTTCAGATTTAGATATAGCTCCCATTTATATGTAACATATACTCTTATTTATTAACCAACGTTACTTCAATTTCAAATTTTGATGTATTATAAGTAAAATCTTATTTTTTTTAAGTTATGATACATATGATAAAAAACAAGTATATACAGTAGTAAGTTCGGCCGGGTCGAATCTTATATACCCACCACCATGAATCAAATATAATAGTTTCCTTTGAACATTTCAGGGGGGTTTGATGACAGATATTTTTCGAAGCAGATAAGTGCGCCCTCTATACCCTCAATAAGTGAAATCGGTCTATATGGAGGCCTTACCAAATGGACCGATAAAACTAAATCACATACACTTTGTTATGGGTCTAAAATGCCAATATATTTTCAATTTGTGGCAAATCGGATAAAAACTACAATTTCTAGAAAACCTAGGAGTTAAATCGGGAGTTCGGTGTAATGGGGGCTATACCAAAACATGGATGGATACAAACTACGGATTCTAGAAGCCCAAGAAGTAAATCTGGAGATCGGTTTATATGGGGGCTATATCAAAACATGGTCCGATACTCACCATTTTCGGTACGTCACTTTATTTTCCTAGAATACCTCTAGATTTCCAATTTCAGGCAAATTGGGTAAAAACTACGGATTCTAGAAGCCCAAGAAGTAAACTCGGGAGATCGGCCTATATGGGGGCTATATAGAAACATGGTCCGTTAATTTTCGGCACATCTCTTTATTTTCCTAGAATACCTCTACATTTCCAATTTCAGGCAAATTGGATAAAAACTACGGAGTCTAGAAGCCCAAAATAAAATCGTAAGATCAGTCTATATGAGGGCTCGAAACATGGACCTATACTCACCATTTTCGGCACACGTCTTTAAGGTCCTAGAATACATCTAGGTTTCAAATTTCAGGTAAATTTGATTAAAACTACTAGATTCTAGAAGCCCAAGAAGTAAAATCGGGAGATCGGTCTATATGGGGGCTATATTTATGTTCCTAGAATACCTCTAGATTTCCAATTTCAGGAAAATCGGATAGAAAATACACTTTGTAGACACCCAAGAAGCAAAATCGGGAAATCGGTCCGTATGGGAGTTAAATCGGGAGTTCGGTGTAATGGGGGCTATACCAAAACATGGACCACTTTTTGATGGTCCTAAAATACCTCCAGATTTCCAATTTCAGGCTAATTGGACAAAAACTACAGTTTTTATAAGCCCAAGACCCCAAATCGGGAGGTCGGTTTATATGGGGACTATATCAAAACTTGGACCGATATAGCCCATCTTCGAGCTTGACCTGCCTACAAACAAAAGACGAATCTGTGCCAAATTTCAGGACGATAGCTGTATTATTGAATGGTGTAGCGTGATTAAAACAGACAGACAGGCGGACATGCTTATATCGTCTTAGAATGTCTCCCTAATGAAGAATATATATATATATATATATATATATATATATATATATATATATATATATATATATATATATATATATATATATAAAGGGTGATTCTTTTGAGGTTAGGATTTTCATGCATTAGTATTTAACAGATCACGTGGGATTTCAGACATGGTGTCAAAGAGAAAGATGCTCAGTATGCTTTGACATTTCATCATGAATAGACTTACGATCTGCCACAACGTCGAATTTTCAGTGAATGGGCCCTAGAAAAGTTGGCAGAAAATCCGCTTTTTTATGGACAAATTTTGTTCAGCGATGAGGCTCATTTCTGGTTGAATGGCTACGTAAATAAGCAAAATTGCCCCATTTGGAGTGAAGAGCAACCAGAAGCCGTTCAAGAACTGCCCATGCATCCCGAAAAATGCACTGTTTGGTGTGGTTTGTACGCTGGTGGAATCATTGGACCGTATTTTTTCAAAGATGCTGTTGGACGCAACGTTACGGTGAATGGCGATCACTATCGTTCGATGCTAACAAACTTTTTGTTGCCAAAAATGGAAGAACTGAACTTGGTTGACATGTGGTTTCAACAAGATGGCGCTACATGCCACACAGCTCGCGATTCTATGGCCATTTTGAGGGAAAACTTCGGAGAACAATTCATCTCAAGAAATGGACCGGTAAGTTGGCCACCAAGATCATGCGATTTGACGCCTTTAGACTATTTTTTGTGGGGCTACGTCAAGTCTAAAGTCTACAGAAATAAGCCAGCAACTATTCCAGCTTTGGAAGACAACATTTCCGAAGAAATTCGGGCTATACCGGCCGAAATGCTCGAAAAAGTTGCCCAAAATTGGACTTTCCGAATGGACCACCTAAGACGCAGCCGCGGTCAACATTTAAATGAAATTATCTTCAAAAAGTAAATGTCATGGACCAATCTAACGTTTCAAATAAAGAACCGATGAGATTTTGCAAATTTTATGCGTTTTTTTTTTAAAAAAAGTTATCAAGCTCTTAACAAATCACCCTTTATATATTCGAAATTTTTTGATGTTGAGCTCTTTCGAACGAATATATACACTTTTCTAAATGAATCTAATTTTAATATATGTTACAATACTCTTTACCAGTTTTCTTTTTTTTTAATTTCATGCAACCCAATGTAAATTTAATCAATCTGTCATGAGTTGTAAATAAACTGCATCTGGTTCCTCACCTAAAATTGTCTCACATCCCAGCAAAAAAAATTTGGAAGCAGAAAAATTTTGATGTTCTTTATTTTAACTACACAGGAAGTTCTTTTCGTTCAATTTTTAACAAGCTTTTTTCATATTTTTAATGGGTAATTTTAATTTTTTTTGTTTCAAATTGGTTAAAAACAGTTTAAGAATTCGTAAAATGGTATAAATTATTTAATTTTTCTTTTCAATCTGAAAAAATTGTGCATTTTTGAAAATGTTTGAAGTCAAACGTTTCAGACAAGCGTTTGAATACATTAAAAATTATAAAAATTATTTATTTGTCAAATTTACATCCAAAATTAATTTAAATTTAATTTACATCCAAAACATTGGATTCGGATCACACCTAAAGAAGTGATGAATATTCAGTGCACGGGCTGTTGAAATGGAGGACTTCCGTCCTATAACAAGCCCATGTTAAATTCATCGCTTCTGCGTCAATTTTGCACCACTTCCAGATCCAAAAAGAACATTTTCATTACTTTTTTGACGACTCTTTTTTTACTGGGATGCTGTAGTATTTACATTGTTACAAAATAAAAATAAATTGTTTCAATTCACTCAACTTTAAACTTTTGCTGGGCTTCATGTTTTTTTTGTTATTCTGTTCACATGAACTTTTGTTATAATTTAATGTTTAATCCTTTTTGGCGACGCTTTTTTTACTGGGATGCTGTAGTTTTTACATTGTTACGACATGAAAATAAATTGCTTCAATTCACTCAACTTTTAACATTTACTGTGCTTTATGTTTTTTTATACCCTGCGCCACACTGTGGAACAGGGTATTATAAGTCAGTGCATATGTTTGCAACACCCAGAAGGAGACGAGATAGACATATGGTGTCTTTGGCAATAATGCTCAGGGTGGGTCCCTGAGTCGATATAACCATGTCCGTCTGTCCGTGAACACATTTTTGTAATCAAAGTCTAGGTCGCAGTTTTAGTCCAATCGACTTCAAATTTGGCACAAGTATGTGTCTTGGCTCAGAATAGATCCCTATTGAATTTGGAAGAAATCGGTTCAGATTAAATATACCTCCCATATATATATATTTCGCCGATATGGACTTATATGGCCCCAGAAGCCAGAGTTTTGCCCTAATTTTCTTAAAATTTGGCACAATAAGAACAATTAGTACTATAGTCAAGTGTGCCAAATTTTATTGAAATCGGTTCAGATTAAGATATAGCTCTCGCCCGATTTACACTCATATGACCACAGAGGCCAATTTTTTGCTCCGATTTAGTTGAAATTTTGCACAGAGAGTAGAATTAACAATGCGTGCCAAATTTGGTTGAAATCGATTTAGATTTAGATATAGCCCCCATATATATGTTTTTCTGATTTCGACAAAAATGGTCAAAATACCAATATTTTCCTTGTAAAATCGCCACTGCTTAGTCGAAATGTTGTAAAAATGACTCTAGTTTTCCTAAACTTCTAATACATATATATTGAGCGATAAATCATAAATAAACTTTTGCGAAGTTTCCTTAAAATTGCTTCAGATTTAAATGTTTCCCATATTTTTTTTACTAACATTGTGTTCCACCCTAGCCGACTTAAATTTTGAGTCTATAGATTTATATCAAGTTCTGTCCAGATCGAGTGATATTTAAATGTATATATTTGGGACAAACCTTTATATATAGCCCCCCAACACGTTTGACGGATGTGATATGGTATCGAAAATTTAGATCTACAAAGTGGTGCAGGGTATAATATAGTCGGCTCCGCCCGACTTTAGACTTTCCTTACTTGTTTTTTGTTATTCTGTTCACATGAACTTTATTATAATTTAATGTTTAATCCTTTCAAAAGTTTCTACGAGTTGAGTAAACAGAGCATAAAGAAAGCGAATCATATTAAGTACATGTACGTACACATATTTATCAGTGTTATTTTGCATTCCAAGAATTTGTTCTTTCCTTCGAATGGAAATTTTTGACAAAGGAAATTGAGAGGCACCATGGGGCAATGGTAGACTGAATAGTCTAAGTGGCCCTGAAATATCGGTCTGCCACTATACCTAAACTAACTATGGGAGCCACCATGGTGCAATGGTTATCACATCCGCCTTACCTACATAGGATGGTGGGTTCAAACACAGTTTCGACCAAAAACCACCAAAAAGTTTTCTAGCTGTGGATTATTCCATCTCAGTAATGCTGTTAATATTTCTGAGTATTTCAAAAGTTCTCTAAGTGGTTTCACCGCAACGGGGAACGCCGTTCGGACTCGGCTATAAAAATGAGGACCCTTGTCATTAAGCTAAACACAGAATCGGGTAACACTCAGTGATAAGAGAGAATGATGTAATGTGGAGAAAATCCTTCCTTCAAAATCATCTACCGCTGAAAGTGACCTTCGAGTTTTTTTTTGAATTCAATTTTCTTTGGTAATACAATCTTCTGCAAATTGTAATCCTCATAAGTTGGCAAATTTCCAATGAATTCCAATTAGGTGTCAACATTTCACAGAAGTCACCAGAAAATGTCTCATTGATTAAGACCCACATACTGCGTTCTGGTTTATTAATTAGCCAAGTTAATGGTATGCTTTTCCATCTATACATGTATGTAGTTTCCGTCATTGAAAGGAAACTTTGACAATGATAAAGAGTAATGAAGTCATTTGTAAATTTAGTCCATCAATAAATTAAAAGCCTCCATGGAGAATTGAAAACTCACATTAATGTGAAACATTCGCAATCGATATGATATTAAATTGTGCAACCGGAGAGGCGTTTTAGTTGTTAATTGTGTTGTTTTAGGGCAAGGAAATTTGAATTCTTAATTAAAAAGTTTTTGAGTTTTCCTTGTTCAGATTTATTCTAATAAAGGGTGAAGTTTTCGTTATTATTTGTTTTACAACTCTGGATTAAACAGCGCACATTTCGTGTTGTCTTTCACTAACGAGCATATTCAGTTTGATATATAATTTAACCATGAATTGTCTTACAAACTAACAATGCTTGTAAATTATTGGATTTTATTGTCAAACTGCGTGTTCTATGAAGAATGTTCATTGCGCGATGTCAAGCTGTATAGGAAAGGTGAAAATGCTATCTCCTATATTCACGCTTTCATATCATATGCTGTATACTCTCTGTCATTGATTAATAGCTGCAACACATACTTTTGCCTCACCTCTCCCACCACTTAGCCCCTATTCAAAATG
Organism: Haematobia irritans; assembly: GCF_050003625.1. Lineage (NCBI taxonomy): Eukaryota > Metazoa > Arthropoda > Insecta > Diptera > Muscidae > Haematobia > Haematobia irritans. The sequence goes on along the minus strand of NC_134398.1, from coordinate 223,507,917 downwards.
TCAACATTCAAGCAATTCTGTCTACTGTTGCCGTTTTCATGGTATGAGTCGTCGTTTAGTGAACGAATGAATGTAAATCATTGAAATATTCATGGCTTTTATCCAAATACAAATCTGCAATAGAAAGCCCCTCTCAAATGTATTTAAATTATTATTCAGACACAATTATACTCTACTAGTATGTACTAACACACCCACCCAACTCCAATCGACACCAACTTTGCCTCACCAATGGCTCATCATCATATCTCTCAACATAAAGTGTTTGTCAAAAGCTTTAATCTCCTTCTTATTTGCTCTTACTGTGTGAGTGGGGGCAAATCGAAATACTCGAATAACGGAGGATGAGAGAGAAAATCCTCTCACTATTAAAAGAAGGCAAATGAATGAAATGGCAAAAGTGAATTTGGCAGGGCATTCATTGAAGGCTAAAGGACAAGACAAAATTCTGAAATGAAATAAAATTTATGGCCAATCAATGATGTCAAGCTGTATGGAGAAGAAATGTGCGAGAATAAGAGATAAACGCAGTGTGGGAGAGTGTATTACGAATAACTGTTATGAATTGAAATGAATATTATTGGGTTTTGGTGTGCCCTATATTTTAATGTGGAGGCAAATTCAGTTGCGTATTGCATGAGTAACTAACTGCTTGAATAATGGTACGTATTGCAGATTGTAAAACATTGTTATCTGCTTATCGATTAAGCCAAGAGCTTTGGCTGTTTTCTTTTTGTTCTCTCTTTGTTTACTTTATTAATAATACCCTTCACCACTACTGTGGTACAGGGTATAATAAGTTTGTGCATTTGTATGTAACGCCAAGAAATAGTGGTCATAGACCCATCTTTTAGTATACCGATCGGCTTAGAATTAAATTCTGAGTCGATTTAGCGATGTCCGTCTGTCTGTCCGTCCGTCCGTCCGTCTGTCTGTATATGTAATTTTGTGCACAAAGTACAGCTCGCAATTTAAGTCCGATCGTCCTCAAATTTGGCATAGGGCCCTTTCTTGGGACAGAGACAATCGCTATTGGTTTTGGAAAAAATCGGTTCAGATTTAGATATAGCTGCCATATATATTTATCACCGATGTGGTCATAGTTAGCGTGTTTATCAACCGATTTTCTTGAAATACCGTACATCTAAATATTTTATGAATCTGGAAAATCTTGCGAAATATCAGCCAAATCGGTTCAGATTTAGATATAGCTCTCATATATATCTTTCGTCCGATTTAGACTCATATGACCACAGAGGCCAAAGTTTACTACCGATCTTCGTGAAATTTTGCACAGAGGGTCGTATTGACATTCTAACAATGCTTCGTAAATTTGATTGAAATCGGTTCAAATTTAGATATAGCTTCCATATATATCTTTCGTCCGATTTGAACTTATATGGCCACAAAAGCCAGAGTTTTGCCGTGATTTGCTTCAAATTTTGCACAAGGGGTACGTTTAATAGTATCGTAAAGTGTGTCAAATTTTGTTAAAATCGGTTTAGATGTAGATATAGCTCACATATATGTCTTTCGCCCGATTTGGACTTATATGGTTTCAAAAGCCAGAGTTTTGTCCTGACTTACTTCAAATTTTACTCAAGCGGTACCTTTAATGATACTATTGTATGTGCCAAATATGGTCAAAATCGATTCGGATTTAGATATAGCTCCCATATATATATTTTGTCCGATTTGAACTTATATGGCCTCAAAATCCAGGGTTTTGCCGTGATTTGCTTCAAATTTCGCACAAGGAGTACGTTTAGTAGTATAGGTAATTGTGGCAAATTTGGTTGGAATCGGTTCAGATTTAGATATGGCTCCCATATATATCTCCCGTCCGATTTGCACTCATATGACCAGGGGGGCCAAAGTTATACTCCCATTTACGTGAAATTTCGCATAGATAGCAGAATTATTATACTAACTATGCATGTCAAATTTAGTCAAAATTGGTTCAGATTGTATATAGCTCCCATATATACGTACCCCAGAGTTGGGGAAATATGGTAGACTGTTTCATATTTTAGACCCATTTTCAATGGGATTTTCATCCAATTGACTGGATAGATTCCTCAGAGAATACAAATATGGCCAACATTCTCACACTTTACACAAAATTCTGTGATGATTTTCTCATATCTTAGCCATATCCTACACATTGCAATGCCAAAATTTCCACAGAACGGATGAGTTTTAAATAAGGCTCCAAGTCGCCCGACTAGACCATATAATATATCACAACCCACACTTGACCACATATCGCCACTGCTGAGTACCAAAAATTGTAAATATTACTAAAATTATCCTATATCTCGAATACATATGTATCGCCTGAAAAATCATAAATCTCTTTTGTACAATTGCATTAAAATTTCTCTCGCTTCATATTTCCCATATTTTTTACTAACATTGTGTTTCATCCCAGGGCGTTAGCCGATTTAAATTTTAATTCTAGACTTTTGTAGAAGTACAAACAATTGTTTCCATTAAAAATATTTGTATCTGGAAATGCAAACTTTTATGTAGCTCCCAGCAAATTTTAAGTAGTTGAGATGGTAACACAAATGTTTGCCTGCATAGTGGTGAAGGGTATAATATAGACTTTACTTACTTGTTTTATTTATATTTTTACTCTATAGAAATTTTTTGCAAATATTAGTTTTATAGAAAATTTTGTCAAAATTTTATTTTATTAAAAATTTTATTTCTATAGAAAATTTTATTGAAAATTTTGTCAAGATTTTATTTTTATTAAAAATTTTGTCAAAATGTTATTTCTATAGAAAATTTTGTCAAAATTTTATTTTATTAAAAATTTTGTCAAAATTTTATCTCTATAGAAAATTTTATTGAAAATTTTGTCAAAATTTTATTTTTATAGAAAATTTTGTCAAAAATTTATTTCTTTAGAAAGTTTTGTCAAAATTTTTTCGGAAGGTTCAAGTGTAGTTCACTTTGGGTTGAGTGAATTACCCGAATTTATTCTGATAATTGGTTTATAGTTTTGCTGCAAGTAGAGGATGCTGATGAGCAATGTGGTAATTCCGAAGCAGCTGTACATCCAAATATGTTGCAGTCTGTAGGGCTTTGCCCAAATAAATTTGACAAGCATACTTTTCCTCTGTTGGTTAAGCTACACTTGTAGTTAAGTCAATGCATGGTTTTAAGCTGAAATCAAAAACAACAATAATGATTGAAGAGAAGCCAACAATAACAAACAAAAAAAAACTTTATTTCTATAGAAAATTTTGTCAAAATTTTATTTTTATAGAAAATTTTGTCAAAATGTTATTTCTATAGAAAATTTCTTCGAAATGTTATTTCTATAGAAAATTTAGTCAAAATTTTATTTCTATAGAAAATTTTGTTAAAATGTTATTTCTATAGAAAATTTTATCAAAATTTTAGGTTAGGTTAGGTTAGGTTATGTGGCAGCCCGATGTATCAGGCTCACTTAGACTATTCAGTCCATTGTGATACCACAGTGGTGAACTTTTCTCTTATCACTAAGTGCTGCCCAATTCCATGTTAAGCTCAATGACAAGGGACCTCCTTTTTATAGCCGAGTCCGAACGGCGTTCCACATTGCAGTGAAACCACTTAGAGAAGCTTTGAAACCCTCAGAAATGTCACCACCATTACTGAGGTGGGATAATCCACCGCTGAAAAACTTGTTGGTGTTCGGTCGTAGCAGGAATCGAACCCACGACCTTGTGTATGCAAGGCGGCCATGCTAACCATTGCACCACGGTGGCTCCCGTGTTTAATTTTATAAAAAATTTTGTCAAAATTTTATTTCTATAGAAAATTTTTTTAAAATTTTATTTCTATAGAAAATTATGTCAAAATTTTTTTCAATAGAAAATTTTGTCAAAATGTTATTTCTATAGAAAATTTTGTCAAAATGTTATTTCTTTAGAAAATTTTGTCAAAAATTTATTTCTATAGAAAATTTTGTCAAAATTTTATTTTTATTAAAAATTTTGTCAAAATTTCATTTCTGTAGAAAATTTTTTCAAAATTTTATTTCTATAGAAAATTTTATTGAAAAATTTTTCAGTAGTTTATTCCTATAGAAAATTTTGTCAAAATTTTATTTCATTAGAAAGTTTTGTCAAAATTTTTTTCGTAAGGTTCAAGTGTAATTCACTTTGGGTTGAGTGAATTACCCGAATTTATTCTGATAATTGATTCATAGTTTTGCTGCAAGTAGAGGATGCTGATGAGGAATGTGGTAATTCCGAAACAGCTGTACATCCAAACATCTTGCAGTGTGTAGGGCCTTGCCCAAATAAATTTGACAAGCATACTTTTCGTCTGTTGGTCAAGCTACACTTGTAGTTAAGTCAATGCATGGTTTTAAGCTGAAATCAAAAACAACAATAATGATTGAAGAGAAACCAACAATAACAAACAAAAAAAATTTTATTTCTATAGAAAATTTTGTCAAAATGTTATTTCTATAGAAAATTTTGACGGAATTTTATTTCTATAGAAAATTTAGTCAAAATTTTATTTCTTTAGAAAATTTTGTCAAAATTTTATTTCTATAGAAAATTTTGTCAAAATTTAATTTCTATAGAAATTTTTGTCAAAACTTTATTTCTATAGAAAATTTTGTCATTTTTTTTTTATATAGACTATTTTGTCAAAATTTTTTTCTATAGAAAATTTTGTTAAAATTTTATTGCTATAACAAATTTTATCAAAATTTTATTTCTATAAAAAATTTTGTCAACATTTTATTTCTATAGAAAATTTTGTCAAATTTTTTTTATATAGACTATTTTGTCAAAATTTTATTTCTATAGAAAAATTTGTCAAAATTTTGTATCTATAGAAAATTTTGTTAACATTTTATTTCTACAGAATATTTTGTCAAAATTTTATTTCTATAGAAAATTTTGTCAACATTTTATTTCTATAGAAAATTTTGTCAAAATTTTATTTCTATAAAAAATGTTGTCAAAATTTTATTTCTATAGAAAATTTTGTCAAAATGTTAGTTCTATAGAACATTTTGTCAAATTTTTTTTATATAGACTATTTTGTCAAAATTTTATTTGTATAGAAAAATTTTTCAAAATTTTGTTTCTCTTAAAAATTTTTTCAAAATATTTGTTGCTATAGAACATTTTTTCAACATTTTTTTCTATAGAAAATTTTGTGAAAATTTTATTTTTATAGAAAATTTTGTCAATTTTTTTATATTTTTTTTGTCAAAATTTTATTTCTATAGAAAAATTTTTCAAAATTTTGTTTCTATAGAAAATTTTTTCAAAATTTTATTTCTATAGAAAATTTTGTCAAAATATTATTTCTATAAAAAATTTTGTCAACATTTTTTTCTATAGAAAATTTTGTAAAAATTTTATTTTTATAGAAAAATTTTGTCAAAAGTATACTTTTATAGAAAATTTTTGCAAAATTTTATTTCCCAGCCAACTACATTCAAATCGATGATTTGAGTTTGGCAAAGGAAAAGAGATATGCTTGCAAATTTGTTTAGGCAGTAGCCGACTATCAAACCTTTTTTCGGATGGTTCAAGTGTAGTTCACTTGGGTTGAGTGAATTACCCGAATTTATTTTGATAATTGGTTGATAGTTTTGCTGCAAGTAGAGGATGCTGATGAAGAATGTGGTAATTCCGAAAAAGCTGTACATCCAACCATCTTGCAGTCTATAGGGCTTTGCCCAAATACATTTGACAAGCATACTTTTCCTCTGTTGGTTAAGCTACACTTGTAGTTTAGAAATTTTTTTTAAATATTATTTCTGTAGTAAATTTTGTCAAAACTTTACTTTTATAGAGAATTTTGTCAAAGTTTTATTTCTATAGAAAATTTTGTCAAAATTTTGTTTCCATACAAAATTTTGTCAAAATTTTATTTATATAGAAAATTTTGTGAAAATTTTATTTCGATAGAAAATTTTGCAAAATTTTATTTCTATAGAGAATTTTGTCAAAATTTTATTTCTATAGAAAAATTTGTCAAAATTTTATTTCTATAGAATATTTTTCAAAATATTATTTCTATAGAAAATTTTTTTAAAATTTTATTTCTGTAGTAAATTTTGTCAAAATTTTACTTCTATAGAGAATTTTGTCAAAATTTTATTTCCATACCCAATTTTGTCAAAATTTTATTTATATAGAAAATTTTGTCAAAATTTTAGTTCTATAGAAATTTTGTCAAAATTTTATTTCTATATAAAATTTTGTCAAAATGTTATTTCTGTAGAAAATTTTGTCAAAAGTTTGTTTCCATACCAAATTTTGTCAAAATTTTATTTCCATACACAATTTTGTCAAAATAATATTTATGTGGAAAATTTTGTCAAAATTTTATTTCTATAGAAAATTTTGTCAAAATTTTATTTCTATATAAAATTTTGTCAAAATGTTATTTCTGTAGAAAATTTTGTCAAAATTTTATTTCCATACACAATTTTGTCAAAATTTTATTTATATAGAAAATTTTGTCCAAATATTATTTTTATAGAAAATTTGGTCAAAATTTTATTTGTATAGAAAATTTTGTGTAGGAGTAAAGTTGGTATTAAATAATCTCAAGTGCAGCGTATGTTCGCTTTGTTGGCCGTTTGTAATTTCCGACAATAAATAAAAAAAAAACTTTAAAAATATTACCATTATTTTTTGCATTACCTAAGTAATTCTAGCGGGTATCTCGTATTCGACTAATATTCGACTTTCATGTTGCCTCAACATATTTTCTTATTCATGCACCTCCCATTACAAACATGGCATACTGACTCTTCCATTCAACAGTATTCAGAGCACAGATTTTTTTCGCTATGAATATTTGAATAGATTTTGTGACGTTTATTTGTAGTGTTGTATGTATGGATTGTGTGTGTGTGTGAGTACCACAAATGTTTGCGTGCATTGCCGTATATTCCGTTTCCGTTTTGTATGCGATGGTGTGGGTGGTTTTGTTGAATCGATGAATGGCTGTTATGTGAGTGGGATAGGTTGTTAGAATTTAATCAATAAAAATTTATCTGCCTTCATTTGAAGGGGGCAAAATTGAATTGTCGGATTTCATGAATTTCATTGATGTAATGGGAATGTCAAATGACTAAATGGAATTAAATTGCCTGGGATATTATGTGGGGGAAACCCCAAATTTAAAATGACAATATGGGAATATGTTACAGTTGAAAGATGCAATATTTTATTGATTGTGGTTAATGGATAATTTAAAAAAATATTGAAATCGAACAAAAACAAAAAAACCACCAATAAAAAATAAAACAAAAACTATTTATTAAATATCGGCTGATTATTGGAATTACAAATATGATAGCCGGAATTTTGTTGGTTTTCGCAACTTAAGAAAAAATTTTACTAACTAATTGTTTGCGAAACATGGCCTAATGGTTCGTATGCTCGATGAGTTCGCATAGGGTTGTAGGTTTAAGATCCCACTCATCATAGTATATCCATAATTGGGACTTTTCTCCAGTTAAATGCCTTGTAACCCCGTTTTAGAATTTAGAGAAATTATCCATGTTTCTTATGGTATGTTCGAAACAGATTAAACCATATCCTTATACAGGGGCGCTTTACTATTAAATAATTCGATAACAGTTAATTTATTTTACATATGGATAATTATGGACATAAAGATTAAGGAAGTGATTGATAATCAGTCAATTTCTTAATCTTCATGTCCAATAAGCTCGTATTAAAAGTATAATAATAATAATAATATGTAACATAAAGTAATTAATTTGGATGAAGAACCAGCCTGTATTGTTATAAGGCTAACATAAAAATTTATTTTATTTTGTTTTTATTAAAAATTAAATAATTTAGCTCATATTATCCAATTCAAACTATTAGAATTAAATCTTTTTTCAATATAGGTCTGATTAAACTATGTCCTCTGGCTAGGTTACAAAAAGGATGTTTTTCTTAAAATTTTATTGAAACCATGGCTAACGTCATGGGTGTTTTTTTTTAATTGCACGAATAGACTTTAACTTGAACGAAGTGCGCGTTCATTTTTTTTTTGTTTTTGACATTTCGATTCATAGAATGAAAGAAAACGCCTACTAGACAAAAACTCAATAAAAAAATCCTCATATCATAAATAACTGATGTGTCATTGATTTTTATGTCGTTTTGCTTCTATTCAGTTATTTTTATTGGCAACAAATGACATTTGCTCTATATTGTCACACAAAAGAACAAACATTGGCGTAGCTAAAGGGGATTCCAGAATACTGCCAAGCTTCGGAAGTTTTATTCGGCCATATTGTTATTTTAATTTTAAAATTTTAGCTCTCAAACAGTTGAGGGCGTGCATAAGTATATTTCCGAAAATATTCCGATTTATCTAATAGTTTCTAACATGTTAAGAAGCTCGATCTCAATAATTGCAGTTTATATAAAAAACAAGTATATATGGCCGTAAGTTCGGCCAGGCCGAATCTTATGTACCCTCCACCATGGATTGTGTAGAAACTTCTACGAAAGTCTGTCATCCACAATCGAATTATTTGGGTTGTGGTATCTTAAAACTTCTTTACATCGTTTTCTAAATTGTGAGTTAGTCCATACGTGGTATATATTAGACAAAAAAGGTATGCCTACAAATAATAACCAATCGATATGGAATTTTGCACGGTACGTAGAGAGCCAAAATTGAAATATAGGGGTCGCTTATATGAGTCCTATATACAATTATGAACTTGATATGGACCAATTTTTGTGTGATTGGGGATCGATTTATCTGAGGGCTATATATAACTATAGACCGATATGGACCTAGTTAGGCATGGTTGTTAACGGCCATATACTAGCACAATGTACCAAATTTCAACTCACTCGGATGAAATTTGCTCCTCCAAGTGGCTCCAAAATCAAATCTCGGCATCGTTTTATATGGGGGCTATATATGATTATGGACTGATATGGACCACTTTTGGCATGGTTGTTAAATATCATATACTACCACCACGTACCAAATTTCAACCGAATCGGATGAATTTTACTCTTCCAAGGGGCTCCGGATGTCAAATCTGGGGATCGATTTATATGGGGGCTATATATAATTATGGACCAATTTCGACCAATTTTTGCATTGGTGTTTGAGGCCATATATTAACACCACGTACCAAATTTCAACTGAATCAGATGAATTTAGGTCTTCCAAGAGGCTCCGGAGGTCAAATCTGGGGATCGGTTTATATGGGGGCTATATATAATTATGGACCGATGTGGACTAATTTTCGCATGGTCATTAGAGACCATATACTAACACCATGTACCAAATTTCAGCCGGATAGGATGAAATTTGCTTCTCTTAGAGACTCCGCAAGTCAAATCTGGGGATCGGTTTATATGGGGGCTATATATAATTATTAACCGATGTCGACAAATTTTTGGCATGGTTGTTAGAAACCATATACCAACACTATGTACCAAATTTCAGCCGGATCGGATGAAATTTGCTTCTCTTAGAGGCTCCGCAAGCCAAATCGGGGGATCGGTTTATATGGGGGCTATATATAATTATGAACCGATATGGACCAATTTTTGCATGGTTGTTAGAGACCATAACACCATGTACAAAATTTCAGCCGGTTCGGATGAAATTTGCTTCTCTTAGAGGATTGGCAAGCCAAATTTGGGGGTCCGTTCAAAGGGTGATACGGTCAAAATTTGGTCAAGGGAAAACGCGTGTAAATCGGTGAAATCGTTTATTTAAAAAATCAAATTAAATTTCTTTTTCAAGTTCAATTAGTATAAAAATCAAGAAAAAATATTCAGTTAGGCTTTCGCTTTTCCAAATCCGAATTGCCGGGCCTCACGCTTGACACCTGCCATCAGATTTTGTACAGCCACCTTGTCCACCTTCTTCGCCGCAGAAAGCCAGTTTGCCTTGAACTGCTGCTCGTCCTTAGCAGTTTTTTTTTTGTCTTCTTTAGGTTCCGCCAGACAATAGCCCAGTATTTCTCAATTGGGCGGAGCTCTGGCGTGTTGGGATGGTTCTTGTCCTTGGGAACCACCTCCACGTTGTTGGCGGCGTACCACTCCATGGCCTTTTTACCGTAATGGCAAGATGCCAAATCCGGCCAAAACAGTACGGAACAACCGTGTTTCTTCAGGAAAGGCAGCAGACGTTTATTCAAACACTCTTTCACGTAAATATCTTGGTTGACAGTCCCGGAAGCTATGAAAATGCTGTTTTTCAAGCCACAGGTACAGATGGCTTGCCAAACCAGATATTTCTTTGCGAACTTTGACAGTTTTATGTGCTTGAAAATATCTGCTACCTTTCCCCTTCCTTTTGCCGTATAAAACTCAAAACTTCTGTCCCGGAAGCTGCTTGTAGTCGGCTTTGACGTAGGTTTCGTCGTTCATTACCACGCAGTCAAACTTCGTCAGCATCGTCGTGTACAGCCTCCGGGATCGCGCTTTGGCCGTCGTATTTTGTTTATTATCGCGATTTGGAGTCACTACCTTCTTGTAAGTCGATATTCCGGCTCGTTTTTTGGCTCGATGCACGGATGTAGACGATACACCTAGCTTATTTGCGGCATCTCGGAGAGAGAGGTTAGGGTTTCGCTTGAAACTACCGGCAACTCTCTTTGTCGTCTCAGCGGCTTCCGGTTTTCGATTTCCCCCCGATCCAGACTTCCTTGCTGTCGACAAACGTTCCCCAAACACTTTAATTACATTTGTAACGGTTGATTTGGCAACTTTTAGCGATTTTGCCAGCTTTGCGTGCGAGTAGCTCGGATTTTCGCGATGCGCGAACAAAATTTTGATATGCTGCTCTTCTTGCTTTAACGGCATTTTGACAACTGAAGAGTGAATTCCAAAATCAAAATAGGAGCAACATTCTACACACACACACCTTCAAAATGAGGGGTGTTCAGGTTTTTTAAATGCAAAATTGAAAGAAATACGTCAAGTTTATATTGACCAAATTTTTACCGTATCATCCTTTATATGGGGGCTATACGTAAAAGTGGACCGATATGGCCATTTGCAATACCATCCGACCTACATCAATAACAACTATTTGTGCCAAGTTTCAAGTCGTTCAAAAGTTAGCGTGATTTCAACAGACGGGCGGACGGACGGATATGCTCGGATCGACTCAGAATTTTACCACGATCCAGAATATATATACTTTATGGGGTCTTAAAGCAATATTTCGATGTGTTACAAACGGAATGACAAAGTTAATATACCCCCATCCTATTGTGGTGGGTATAAAAATATCAATATGCTGATTACAAAAGGTTTTTTCTAATGTATTTTTATATCACATGATATTTAGCAATTAAATAAATTATAAATAACTAAATAAATATTAATATTCAGTTATTACTCATCTTACCTTTTTCAATGATTCTCATACTTTTATTTTGGTCTTTGAAAGAAAAATTTGTATGCTACCTAAGATAATGTGGTTGTTGCAGTTTTAAATGCAATTTCATCCATTTTGTCCTATGCTTTGGTACTTTATCTGGTGCCCAGATCTAGGAACTGTGCGACAAGAGTGGGGTGCATCCAGATTGATCTACACACAAAAAAAATCGAAAATCGCGGATTCAATCATTTTTTAATTGAAATGTCTTCAATCACGAAAATGATAGTATCAATCACCCATTTTGATTGAAAACCAACAAGATTTTTAATTAAAAATTTAATTGACTTTTGTCACGGAATCAATTAATTGTGTGATTGAATCAATTAAACACGTGATTGATTTTTAACATAAAATTCAATCACAGTTTTAATTGAATCAATTAAAATTTTAATTAATTTCGCGACAAAAATCAATCAACTATTTGATTCATTCAATTAAATAATTAATTGAAATTGGCTATAAATTTCGATCAAAAAATTTATATATTCGACCCCAAAATCGTATTTAGTTTTTTTCTTTTGAAATAAAAGAAAATATGTGTTTCTTATAAAACATATTTAATATTTTATTATTTTTTGAATTATGCAATAGACAAATAAATTTGGTTCTTGTCATTTGTGTTTTGTTCTAACATAACTTACAAATACAACTACTATCAATAACAACTATAGGGTGAAAAAAATAAATTATATAAATCATTATCTTCCTTATAATAATAACCATGTTAGCATGTTCCTTCTAATATGTAGATGCGCCTAGATTTCCAATAAATCAGCAGCCTGTAAGCTAAATTAGTTTTTCTGAAAGTAAACAGAATAATTTGAATTTAATTTTGTTCAATTAAAAGTTAATTTTGTTAAACATTACCTGCATAGAATATCAAGTTCAATTCTTAGTTCCAGGTTGCAGATTTATAATCTTCTTTTGCAGTTGTAGTCTTTTAGCATAAAAAGATGTATTAAGGAGCTCGGTAATTTAATTTTAGTAACAATTCCTTTCCAAAATTTCCACACATTAAAATCGTCTATTAAAATTTGAACCAATCAAAGACAAAAATAATGGGAAAGCAATGTAATATTTGGTATTATATTGATAATACTTTGCAAATTCTGGAAATAGAAAAAAATATAAATGGAAAATACATATTTTTATTATTATCGGATATTTTTCATATTTTTAAATCCAAAAGAAAGAACTTTTTTACCATTACATAATTCAGCTCATTAGTTTATATACCAGATATACTGCTCTCTACTTGGGTTCAAACTGAAAAAGGCAGGTACAACAAAAATGCAATTTAATGCCAACGCTACTTCGCAACTTCAAGGTGAATCTTCCAACAAACCCATACCGCTCTTGGTTTTAAGAAAACTAGGAGTGAAAAAAGTTTATAATTTTAAAAGATCAATACGGTACCCACTTTTTTATTGCAAACATATTATTATATATTTGATAAAATGATGGAGTTGATGGGATTGATTGGTCAATTTCACGAAATAAAATTGGTCACTAAAAGAAATGAATAAAAAATGTATTATTTTAGTCCGTTTAATGTAAACAGGCTTCAATGGAAAACGGTATTCACATTTCACAATTTCTTACCTTCAATAAACGTAGATTGTTTTCCATTTTTACAATACCACAAAACACAAACACTGGTAATTTCAAATGCGTTCTGTCATATATTTTTTTCAAACCTTTACCACGTGTCCGTTTGTTGTTGCACACTTTATTTATTTCAACCCTTTGCTATGATTTGTTGTTGCGTTCAAAATATTTATGCACACATTTTGAATGCAGCAGACAGAATGTCGCCAATCATGTTTTTCAATTTACGCGAAAAACAAAAACCCAACCATTCGTTACGAGTTACTTCCACAGACTGATCTCTCCATCATACATTGTTGAATAAATACCCATTCTCTTGTTCTCTTTTCGCTCTTTCCATTGCTCAAAATTATTCAGTTTCAATCACAAAGGTGATTGGATCAATCACATGTGTAATTGGAAACGGAAAAAATGTCAATCACGTTTGTAATTGAAAATTATTTCCGAATTGATTAACAAATTGATTGAATCAATTAATATTTTAATTGGAAACGTAACAAATATCAATCATTTTTTTAATTGGTTTTTATTCGGATTTGATTAAATAATTAATTGAATCAATTAACATATTAATTGAATCCGTTTCCAAATTCAATTAAGTGTTTAATTGAAAAAATTTTGGTGATAATTTTTTGTGTGTAGTGGTAAGTCGGGTAGGTTTAGCTGGGCAAGCGAAAAGGTGACAAGTATCATGTGGCCCTTGGTTACAGATGGGACACATGTCAGCTACGCTGCTATCAATCACTGATAAGTAGGAATTGAGGCGGCTACACTTGCCTGATCTTAATCTCGGAGTCCGACCACTATGGGCCGTGGTTGGACTCCGATAACAGGATTAACCTTGAATCTTCTCACCGCTTCAGCTACAATATCCTCATGAGTCCTGTTCAGACCTGTCTGATATGCTGCCTGATCTAGAGGCTCACTCTTGTAACGCTGGATCTCGCACTCTAGAAGGTGAAGATCAACCCCTTACATTCCTGGGAGGAGGTTGCCTATCCACAAGATGGTGAATTGGATGACAACTTCGATAGCAACCCAAGAGGTACTGCTTTGACAACATGTAAAGGCCGTAACACAATGAAAAAGCAGGCGTAGGCTTTAGCTTTTTGTTTACAATAAAGCGCCTTTATTTTTTCCAACGCACATAAAAAAGCGCAACGCTCGCTTCATAAACGTAAACACATTTATATTTTCAGTTTCGAACCTGGAAGCAACAAATGTTTTTAACGTAAAAAACAAAACAACCTACCAAAGCCCAAAAAGTTAAAATATTTTAAACTTTTTTGGACGCTTCGGCGCCAAGCTTGCATTGTGTGCAGGCTCATATAAAGGGTGATATGGTCAAAATTTTGTCAATATAAACTTGACGTATTTCTTTCAATTTTGCATTTAAAAAACCTGAACACCCCTCATTTTGAAGGTGTGTGTGTGTAGAATGTTGCTCCTATTTTGATTTTGGAATTCACTCTTCGGTTGTCAAAATGCCGTCCAAGCAAGAAGAGCAGCGTATCAAAATTTTGCTCGCGTATCGCTAAAATCCGAGCTACTCGCACGCAAAGCTGGCAAAATCGCTAAAAATTGCCAAATCAACCGTTACAAATGTAATTAAAGTGTTTGGGGAACGTTTGTCGACAGCCAGGAAGTCTGGATCGGGGGGAAATCGAAAACCGGAAGCCGCTGAGACGACAAAGAGAGTTGCCGGTAGTTTCAAGCGAAACCCTAACCTCTCTCTCCGAGATGCCGCAAATAAGCTGGGTGTATCGTCTACAACCGTGCATCGAGCCAAAAAACGAGCCGGACTATCGACTTACAAGAAGGTAGTGACTCCAAATCGCGATGATAAACAAAATACGACGGCCAAAGCGCGATCACGGAGGCTGTACACGACGATGCTGATGAAGTTTGACTGCGTGCACACAAAAATTTTTTTTCTGATTCAATCACGAAATTAATTGATCCAATTAATTTTTAATTGAAATATCTTCAATCACAGAAATGATAGTATAAATTAAAAAAATAATTGAAGGTCAATTAAAAATTTAATTGATACTATTATTTTTGTGATTGATTTTTGTTTCAATTAAAAAAGTTTGTTGAATCAATTACACTTTTAATTGAATATTTTTTAAAACTCAATTAAAATTTTAATTGGAAAAATTTACGTGAAATTTTTTTGTGTGTGGTAATGGACGACGAAACCTACGTCAAAGCCGACTACAAGCAGCTTCCGGGACAGGAGTTTTATACGGCAAAAGGAAGGGGAAAGGTAGCAGATATTTTCAAGCACATAAATCTGTCAAAGTTCGCAAAGAAATATCTGGTTTGGCAAGCCATCTGTACCTGTGGCTTGAAAATCAGCATTTTCATAGCTTCCGGGACTGTCAACCAAGAAATTTACGTGAAAGAGTGTTTGAATAAACGTCTGCTGCCTTTCCTGAAGAAACACGGTTGTTCCGTACTGTTTTGGCCGGATTTGGCATCTTGCCATAACGGTAAAAAGGCCATAGAGTGGTACGCCGCCAACAACGTGCAGGTGGTTCCCAAGGACAAGAACCCTTCCAACACGCCAGAGCTCCGCCTAATTGAGAAATACTGGGCTATTTCAAGCGGAACCTAAAGAAGACCAAAAAAACTGCTAAGGACGAGCAGCAGTTCAAGGCAAACTGGCTTTCTGCGGCGAAGAAGGTGGACAAGGTGGCTGTACAAAATCTGATGGCAGGTGTCAAGCGTGAGGCCCGGCAATTCGGATTTGGAAAAGCGAAAGCCTAACTGAATATTTTTTCTTGATTTTAATACTAATTGAACTTGAAAAAGAAATTTAATTTGATTTTTTAAATAAACGATTTTACCGATTTACACGCGTTTTCCCTTGACCAAATTTTGACCGTATCACCCTTTAATAGCATATTGATTACATTTACAAAAGTTTTTTTTTAATGTATTTTTATATCACATGATATTTAGCAATTAAATAAATTATAAATAACTATATAAATATTAATATTCAGCTATTACTCATCTTACCTTTTTCAATGATTTCAATTTGGTCTTTGAAAGAAAAATTTGTATGCTACCTAAGATAATGTGGTTGTTGTTGTAACAGTTTTAAATGCAATTTCATCCATTTTGTTCTATGCTTTGGTACTTTATCTTGTGCCCAGATCGAGGAACTCTGCGACAAGAGTGGGGTGCGTCCAGAGTGATCTGGTGGTGAGTGGGGTAGGTTAGCTGGGCAAGCGAAAAGGTGACGAGTATCATGTGGCCCTTGGTTACAGATGGGACACACGTCAGCTATGCTGCTATCAATCACTGATAAGTAGGAAGTGAGGCGGCTACACTTGTCTGATCTTAATCGCGGAGTCCGACCACTATGGGCGGAGGTTGGACTCCGATAACAGAATTAACCTTGAAGCTTCTCACTAATTCAGCTACAGTATCCTCATGAATCCTGTTCAGACCTGATATGCTGCCTGATCTAGAGGCTCACTCTTGTAATGCTGGATCTCGCGCTCTAGAAGGTGAAGATCAACCTTTACATTCCTGGGATGAGGTTGCCTATCCACAAGATGGTGAATTGGATGACAACTTCGATAGCAACCCAATAGGTACTGCTTTGACAACATGTAATTGTGTCGACGCACCGAGATGATCTTGGTTTCCGCATAAAGGTGATCCAGGGGTGTACTGCGGAGACATTCTGTTGCAGTTCTAAGGGCAGCGTTCTGACAGGTCTGGATGTTATTCAACTGCGTGTCGCTTGTTTGAGGTGTCCGCTGCATACTTTACCACTGACCGGCCAATTGCCTTATAAGTAGTCAACAAGGTATCTTTGCCCACACCCCAAATGCTGCCGGCAAGCGACTTGAGGACCTTGTTTCTACCATCCAAGGCGCTGGGACCCGTCGGAATTTCAATGCTAATGCTGAAGCATCTGGGAATACTGGGAGTTGAGTTCCTGACCAGACTCCTCAATTTGTCATTGGAATCACTCATTATATCCGATGTCTGGAAGATGGGTAGGGTGATTCCACTACGGAAGCCAGGCAAAGATTCGAGTAAAGGTGAATCGTACAGACCGATATCCTTTCTCTCGCCAGTAGCCAAGTCACTTGAGGCACTACTCCTCCCCAGCCTTGGGGAGAATTTTTCAGCTGCCCACCATCAACATGGATTCCGTAAGGTACATAGTACGACGAGAGACTTGCATGCTATTGCGACACATATTAATAATGGACTTAATCCCTTCTCTCGCCAGTAGCCAAGACACTTGAGGCACTACTCCTCCCCAACTTTGGGGAGAATTTTCCAGCTGCCCGCCATCAACATGGATTCGGTGAGGTACATAGTACGACGAGAGACTTGCATGCCATTTCGACACATATTAATAATGGACTTAATCCCTTCTCTAGCCAGTAGCCAAGACACTTGAGGCACTACTCCTCCCCAGCCTTGGGGAGAATTTTCCAGCTGCCCACCATCAACATGGATTCCGTAAGGTAAATAGTACGACGAGAGACTTGCATGCAATTTCGACACTTATTAATAATGGACTTAATCAGCCCAAGCGGTGTCATAGGACGGTCCTCGTGGCGCTTGACCTATCGAAAGCATTCGATACGGTCAACTATGCCAGACTTTTCGAGGACATCGAAAATACGTCCCTACCGGCAGGAACGAAGCGTTGGGTGCTGAATTATACTCGTATGTGCGGACGCCTGTAGTACGTGGAATTCAAGGACAAGAAGTCGAAACCCCGTAGAGTTAAACAGGGAGTTCCCCAGGGTGGCGTGATATCTCCAGCACTATTTAATCTCTACCTTTCCTCGATTTCACCCCCTCCTGACGGCGTCGAGATTGTATGATATGCGGACGACTGTACAATCATGGCCCATTGTTGATGACATATGCGATCGTTTAAACGTCTACATTGCTGATCTTACCAATTATTTCACTGCTAGGAATCTGAGGATATCTGCCACCAAATCCTCAACCACACTGGTCACTACATGGACGGCGGAAGTACGTAGGCAGTTTAATGTTAGAGTCGATGGCGAAATAATTCCGCCAGTAAACTACCCCAAGATACTCGGTGTAACATTCGACAGCGTGTCGAATGTTACAAGTCGTCTGCCCATGCCACTGCAATTTGTAGCAAGCTCCGCAGTAGAAACAAGGTCCTCAATGTGGCTGATATTTGTGAATTTACTCTAGTTGAATAAAAATAAAATTTATCTTTTTGTATTGCTTTTAAAGATCCACATTTTATTTTCCTTTTTTTTTGTTTTTACTTCTAAAGTATTTTGTTTTTTAGATTTCTTATTTTATAGTTTTTATTTCTTTTATTATTTTATTCATTACATTTAGATTTAATTTAATATCTTTGTCTAATTTCGTTTAATATTACTAACACATCATAAAAGTTAACTTTAGTTTTACACAGTTTTCAATTTCAACTAAGGTTGAATTTCTGGCCTTTTTCTTTGGTTTATTTCTTCTGATCAAAAAGTCCACTAAAGTTTAAAAAAGTTTCTTTGTTTGTTTGTTTAAGTCAAAGTGAGAACAATGAAAGTATCAAAAACTATGAAAAGCAAAGGATAATCGTAGTTAAATTGTACAAGTGTAAGGTGGAAATTCAAGTCCTTTGAGAAATATGGGTGAACTTTTTGTGATTTTTAATTTTAGTTTCAATTCGTTTGTTCCACTTTAGAGATAGTAAAGAAAGATATATCTAAAAATATTGCTTACATTGTATTTTTATTTTTAGTTTTCTATGATTTTGAGATTCGTCAATAGTTTGAGTAGGCTTTATTTATATATATACGGGTGGGATGAGCTACGTTTTATATGTTATGTTACACAGTGGGATGAGGTGGATAATTTCCAGAATGGCATTAAACTGTAAAATATATATACAGTATAGCTGATATTTATTACAACCAATTTCAGGTTACTATAATTTCTAAACCGCTCGCCTGCCAGCTGATAGATTTATTCCTGCGACAGTTCATTTTATTGTTTACAAGCTTCCAAAGCATTTTGTTTTATTGCATTCACAAATAAAGTTATTCCTCATGGAATTCAAGCGTGATTGTGTGATTGATTTGAAAAAAAAAAAACACAAGTAGCTATCGTTACAATCTCCCAGAATTTAAATGTGGATAAATCTTGTATACGGGTATATTCCATAGTGCCCAAAATGTTTGAAAAACATTGCAATAATAACGGTTGCCTCTCGTGCCAGAAATATGTTAGGTTAGTTTAGGTTAGGTTAGGTGGCAGCCCGATGTATCAGGCTCACTTAGACTATTAAGTCCATTGTGATACCACATTGGTGAACTTCTCTCTTATCAATGAGTGCTGCCCGATTCCATGTTAAGCTCAATGACAAGGGACCTCCTTTTTATAGCCGAGTCCGAACGCCGTTCCACATTGCGGTGAAACCACTTAGAGAAGCTTTGAAACCCTCAGAAATGTCACCAGCATTACTGAGGTGGGATAATCCACCGCTGAAAACTTTTTGGTGTTCGGTCGTAGCAGGAATCGAACCCACGACCTTGTGTATGCAAGGCGGGCATGCTAACCATTGCACCACTGTGGCTCCCTCGTGCCCGAAATAATCTACTAAAATTTAAAGAAAATGTTGCCATGAACCACCAAATTAAAAAAAAAAATAGTTTTAAGTCTTTGATAAATTGTTTTCTATAGAACATTTTGTCAAAATTGTATTCCTGTGGAAAAAATTTTTTTTATAGAAAATTTTTTTCAAAATAGTATTTCTATAGATATTTTTTCTAAACTTTATTTCTATAGAAATTTGATCAAAATTTTATTCCTGTAGCAAATTTTGTCCAAATTTTATTTCTATAGAAAATTTTGTCAAACATTTTTTTTCTGTAGAAAATGTTGTCGAAAAATTTACTTCTATAGACATTTTTGTAAAAATTTTATTTCTATAGAAAATTTTGTCAACATTTTATTTCTATAGAAAATTTTGTCAAAATATTATTTCTATAGAAAATTTGGTCAAAATTTTATTTCTATAGAAAATTTTGTCAAAATTTTATTCCTATAGAAAATTTTTCAAATTGTTTTTCTGTAGAAAATTTTGTCATTTTTTTATAGAAAATTTTTTGTCAAAATAGAATTTCTATAGAAATTTTTTCAAAACTTTATTTCTATAGAAACTGTGGTCAAAATTTTATTCCTGTAGAAAATTTTGTCCAAATTTTATTTCTATAGAAAATTTTGTCGAAAAATTTATTTCTATAAAAATTTTGTAAAAATTTTATTTCTATAGAAAATTTTGTCAAAATATTATTTCTATAGAAAATTTAGTCAAAATTTTATTTCTATAGAAAATTTTGTCAATTTTTTATAGACAATTTTTTGTCAAAATAGTATTTCTATAGAAATTTTTTTCAAAACTTTATTTCTATAGAAAATGTGGTCAAAATTTTATTCCTGTAGAAAATTTTGTCCAAATTTTATTTCTATAGAAAATTTTGTCAAAAATTTTTTTCTATAGAAAATTTTGTCGAAAAATTTACTTTTATAGAAAATTTTGTCAAAATTTTATTTCTATAGAAAATTTTGTCAATTTTTTTCTATAGAAAATTTTGTCAAAATTTTATTCCTATAGAAAATTTTTCAAAATTTTTTTTCTATAGAAAAATTTGTCATTCTATAGAAATTTCTATAGAATTTCTATAGAAATTTTTTCAAAACTTTATTTCTATAGAAAATGTGGTCAAAATTTTATTCCTGTAGAAAATTTTGTCCAAATTTTATTTATATTTTATTTATTTTGTCAAATTTTTTTTTTCTATAGAAAATTTTGTCAATAGTTTATTTCTATGTCAAAATATTTTTTCTATAGAAAATTTTGTCAAAATTGTATTCTATAGAAAATTTTTTGTCAAAATATTATTTCTATGGAAATTTTTTTCAAAAATTTATTTCTATAGAAAATTTGGTCAAAATTTTATTCCTGTAGAAAATGTTGTCCAAATTTTATTTCTATAGAAAATTTTGTCAAAAAAATTTTTTATAGAAAATTTTGTCAAAATTTTTGTTTTTTATAGAAAATTTTGTCAAAAAATTTATTTCTATAGAAATTTTTGTAAAAATTTTATTTCTATAGAAAATATTTTTTCTATAGAAAATTTTGTCAAAATTTTATTCCTGTAGAAAACTTTGTCAAAATTTTATTTCTATAGAAAAATTTTTGGCAAAATATTATTTCTATAGAAAATTTTGTCAAAATTTTATTTCTATAGAAAATTTTGTCAAAATATTATTTCTATAGAAAATTTAGTCAAAATTTTATTTCTATAGAAAATTTTGTCAAAATTTTATTCCTATAGAAAATTTTGTCTAAATTTTATTTCTATAGAAAATTTTGTCAAAAATTTTTTTCTATAGAAAATTTTGTCGAAAAATTTACTTATATAGAAAATTTTGTCAAAATTTTATTTCTATAGAAAATTTTGTCAATTTTTTTCTATAGAAAATTTTGTCAAAATTTTATTCCTATAGAAAATTTTTCAAAATTTTTTTTTCTATAGAAAATTTTGTCATTTTTTTTTATAGAAAATTTTTTGTCAAAATGGAATTTCTATAGAAATTTTTTCAAAACTTTATTTCTATAGAAACTGTGGTCAAAATTTTATTTCTGTAGAAAATTTTGTCCAATTTTGTTCTAATTTTACATCTATCTAATTTTACAATTATTAATCGAGCTTTGTGGACAGATTTAGATTAAGGAACATGATTAATAGAGTCATTGATTCAATTTGTAAGAGGAAAATTCCCAAATGTTTTCTCCATAAGGAGTTAGCATAAAGATCCCAAAATTGAGTTATCTCTCCCAACCAGATCTATACTAAAGGATGTGGAAAGATTCATTCGCCCGATTCGAAACATGTACAGTCCAGGCGTGTATAGATTTGTATCTGCCGTTTTCTTTTCAATGACTCTATTAATAATGTTCCTTAATCTAAATCTGTCCATAAAGCTCGATTAATAATTGTAAAATTAGATATAATGCATTTGGACGATAATTGCCTGTTTCGGTATCAGGCTAACATTAAATATAATTTTTTTCTATAGAAAATTTTGTTAATTTTTTTTCTATAGAAATTTTTGTCGAAAAATTTATTTCTATAGACATTTTTGTAAAAATTTTATTTCTATAGAAAATTTTGTCAAAATTGTATTTCTATAGAAATTTTTGTAAATGTTTTTTTCTATAGAAAATTTTGTCGAAAATATTATTTATACAGAACATTTTGACAAAATTTTCTATAAAAAAAAATTGACAAAATTTTTTATAGAAATAAAATTTTGACAAAATTTTCTGTAGAAATAATATTTTCGACAAAATATTCTATAGAAAAAAATTTTTGACAAAATTTTCTATAGAAATAAAATTTTGACAAAATTTTCTATAGAAATAAATTTTTACAAAAATTTCTATAGAAATAAAATTTTGACAAAATTTTCTATAGAAATAAATTTTTTACAAAATTGTCTATAGAAATAATAATAATAATAACTCGATTAATAATTGTAAAATTAGATATAATGCATTTGGACGTTAATTGCCTGTTTCGGTATCAGGTTAACATGAAATATAATTTTTTTCTATAGAAATTTTTGTTAAATTTTTTTCTATAGAAAAATTTGTCGAAAAATTTATTTCTATAGACATTTTTGTAAAAATTTTATTTCTATAGAAAATTTTGTCAAAATGTTATTTCTATAGAAAATTTTGTAAAAATTTATTTCTATAGAAAATTTTGTCAAAATTTTATTTCTAAAGAAAATTTTGTCAAAATTTTATTTCTTTATTTTGTCAAAGTTTTATTTGTATAGAAAATTTGGTAAAAAAAAGTATTTCTATAGAAAATTTTGTAAAAATGTTATTTCTATAGAAAATTGAACATTGGAGAGGAATGTTTTGCAAAATCTACCAAAATGTCAAGAATTCTATCAATGTGCCAAAAAATTTTATTTCTATAGAAAATTTTATCAAAATTTGATTCTTGTAGATAATTTTGACAAAATTTTATTTCTATAGAATATTACGATGAACCTACCAAAATAAAAAAAGCTTAGTTTTAAGTCTTTGATAAATTTTTTTCTATAGAAAATGTTGTCAAAATTTTATTCCTGTAGAAAATGTTGTCAAAATTTTATTTCTATAGAATTTTTTTTGTCAAAATATTATTTCTATAGAATTTTTTTTTCCAAAAATTTATTTCTATAGAAAATTTGCTCAAAATTTTATTCCTGTAGAAAATTTTGTCCAAATGTTATTTCTATAGGAAATTTTGTAAAAATGTTATTTCTATAGAAAATTGAACATTGGTGAGGAATGTTTAGCAAAATCTACCAAAATATCAAGAATTCTATCAATCTGCCAAACAAATTTTATTTCTTTAGAAAATTTTGTCAACATTTTATTTCTATAGAAAATTTTGTCAAAATTTTATTTTTATAAAAAAGTTTGTCAAAAATTTGTTATTTGCTTTAAAGTTCTAAAAAGTGCAAGAGGTAAGCACTCGAAGCATAAAAAATGAATCTGGAAATAACCAAGAGGTTGCCTCGATTGAACGAAAGTGTTCCGTTGCCGAATTTGGTGTTCTTCCAAATTAACCCTAGGATAGGCGATAAGCTTTCGATCATTAAGCGCTCAAAGTCAAATTTGGTCTGGCCAGACCAAGTAGTCTATCCTCGGGTTTGCTTGCCAAAGTGGTCAGATGAAAGTGTACACCTATGTTTGGGCACTCAGAATTCAAGCTCCGCAGTGGTAATGGGGTGGGTCACCGTAATGGACGATAGTCGCCGCCAAGCATCGGTTGTGCCGTGAAAATAAATGTCGAATATTATCGAGAAATTTTCCTAAATACAGTATTGTAGCCCTGAAAAGGCAAACATTTCGGCCACAGACTCGCAACCATCGCATTCAAAATATCCGGATCCCAATCCGTTGGACTTATGCGCCTGGGTAGGGCAATCAAAACCGGTGTATAAAAATAGATAGAACCTCTATTGTCGGTTTTCGCGAAAATTCAATTTGTGTTAGACGGTGATATCAAGGCCTCAACAGCCGGCTTTCGATTTTTGTATTTTCATTCACAATTTGCCTATCTAATACCAACTTTAGGCAAATACATCTGGTTATTTTAACAAACTACAATGAAAATACTTTCAAATAGGTGCAATGTACATTTGAATTAAAACGAAATTGTAGCGAACTTTTAATAAATGACCGACTTATTTTTTGAGACAATAAAATTATATTTGCCTTTCAAAATTACGAAATTTTATAAAAACCAGTTGAAACGAGAAAACTCGACTTTAAAAAAAAAAACCGTGGTTTTTAACCCTCTACACTCAAAAAAAAGTTTAGTTGGATCCAAAGAGTTTGACCTTCTTTTAAGGATTTTGGTATTGATTCCGAGCCAAAGATGCGGCTTCTTCAAAATAAAGAAATTTTTTAACGACCTATCTGGCTTTAAATCTAGGACCAATAAAAATAAAATTAGGATACAGATTTCATTTATCAAATTTGTATTCTTTTCGCGGTTTATTAATAAAGTTACTTACGTACAAACAAATGCCAGTTTAAAAATCCAAATTATAACGGATACTTCGAAGTAAAAAATGTTTTCCTAATCCAAAAAAAAAAAAAACAAATTAAACCAAATATGCTAAATCCTCAAAATAAGTCTTAGCCTAAATTTGAAGCGTTTCTATCTTAAATCTAATGCTTCAATATCTCAGTTAATTTAAGGACAGTTTCTTTAAATCAAAAATGTGTTTCTTTTAAAATTTAGCCTTAGTTCAAAGACATGGAACTTTAACAGAAGGAAGCAAATTTACAAAATTTGAGTACTAAATTTAATGAAAGAAATTGTTGAAGCAAATATTATGAACTTTATTTTAATTAAAATTTCATTATTTTAAAGAAATTTGTCCTTAATATTTTGAAAATTTCGCATCCTAACATTTAGGTTTCGTAATCTTTAATATCACGTAAATATTTTTCTCAGTGTACTTCTAGGTCATTTTGGAGACTAAGGTTGGCACTAAAACATATTCAATGTGGTGCTTCACCGGGAATGAGCCCAAATACACTATCGTATAATGGTTAAATGAGTGCTAAAAATGTATCCAATTCGAGCAAATCTAAACTAGTTCTAAAATGTGAGGTTAGTTCAACATTTTTTGCTTTTGAACAATAAAATAAAAAAAAAAAACATGAACAAATATAGCACTTTACTTTGTTGCATTACATGTCAGCCACCCTGTATATTCCCAGAAAAAACAATTGTAAGTTTTTTCACAAACATTTTTGTTTAAGGGCATCCTCTATCCATTTTTTCCACTTCCACTTAATTTAAGCAAGTCTTAGAAATTACTCTGTTTGGCCGTATTGAAGTGAAAAATTAAATTTTGGACATTTTTATTGTCGCAAAAAAGAATAGAAAAATCAAGAGAAAAAGTGAAAAGAACAACAATAAAGTTAAACATTTTCTGCCAATAGGAGTTTGAACCTACGTCGCTTGACTTTTTGGAAGTTCCTTTGAAAATGTTGCGCAAATTATGAAAACTATAATTTTTTATTCAATTTAAATGAAAAAAATATATATATATTTGGACAACATAATTTGCAAAAAAAAAAATGAAATAAATTTCAATCTGAGTTCTATGTACTTTCATTTAATTCCATACCATTGTGATGTGTATCCAATGTCGATGTTGGTCTTATAGCACAGAAGACTAAAAGTTTTAGCAATTTTTTTGTCGTTTTTTTTTTTTGAGAGAGAAAACTTGTCAGCTCATCAATCACAATTGCCTTGTTAGTTTAGAGAGCATAAAGGATAGAAAAAAATACAAATACATTTATTTTAACCATTTAAGAGGTTTGGATTTGATTCAATTACATGTCTTTTTATTTTTGAAAAAAGGTACTTGATTGACATCTTTGCTTTGGTGGCTGAAATAAAAAAGGATGCTTTTGTTTGTACATCTAATACATTATTGCTCGTTACATTGTTTTGATTTACATTTGTATTTATTTTTGGTTTTTATTAATTGCTCTTGGGAAAAGATTTTGTTGATTTTTTTTCTTCATTTTTCTATTTGAAGAATTTCACTACTTTGTTGATTGACTTGTATCGCTTCTTTGATTTTTTTTTGCTTTATTTTATTTGTATTATATTTCGTAAGTTTATGGTCTCTACTTACAGCTAATAAAAAATACGTATTTTCTACTTAAATTTAATGAAATGTTTGGTTTTGTGTTTTTTTTCATATTTTGTTTCTTTATCGTTTACACTAAAAATTTTGCTTAGAGCCTTAATATTAATTTATATTGGTCAATAGTTTAGCTTTGTTTTGTAGAGTTTTTCATTTATAGTTTAATTCTAGTTACAAATGTCTAGTTAGATATGAGAAAAATAATAATTAAAAATATAATCAAATATAATATAAATAATAAAAAAATGAAACAAATATATAAATTTATGTTTATAGTTATTTCTAGGTACAAATTTCTAGTTAGAAATAAAAAAATAATAAGAAAAAAATCAAATAAATATTTAAAAATCTAATTTTTAAATTAAAGTCTCTAGAAAATTGTGTTCTATTACTGAAGAAAAAATAAATTAAATAAAAAAAAATCATTTTTACAGTGAAAATTTTCGATTAAGTTTTTTAAAAACAAATATTTATTTTTTAAATTAGGAAATAATGATTTGAGTGAAATTTTCACAAAAAAAGTTTCTAGCTTTATATAATATAAATAACAAAAAAAAAATAAAACAAATATATAAATTTATGTTTATAGTTATTTCTAGGTACAAATTTCTAGTTAGAAATAAAAAAATAATAAAAAAAAATCAAATAAATATTTAAAAATCAAATTTTTAAATTAAAGACTCTAGAAAAATGTATTCTAAGATTGAAGAAAAAATAAATAAAAAATAAATTAATTAAAAAAAATTACAGTGAAAAATTTCGATTAAGTTTTTTAAAAACAAATATAAATTTTTTTAAATTAGGAGAAAATGATTTCAGTAAAATTTTCACAAAAAAGTTACTAGCTTTATCAAATTGTCTAAAATTCTGAAAAAAATTGGCGAATAATTGTTTCGTTTTTTTAAATTTTTTTTATTTGTAATCTCGACGATTTATTTAAAACTTTTTAAGAGATGTCTATAATAAAATTAAAATTTTGTATTTTTATAGACGGCAAGGTGCTCCTCTTATTTGAAATGTACTCGGAACATAGAATAAGGTAATGCTATGAAAAAGAGGGAGGTATGGTTATACTCTCAGGGGAGAGGCAATTTTCATCAATATTTCAAAAATTCAAAAAACAAAATTTAAGGAAATAATCCTATTTCATTTTTGTGTGAAAGAAAAAAAATGCAGGCCGATTTAACTAAAACTTTAAATATCTATAAAAAAATAATAACTTTTGATAAAAACGAGCTCGAGGACTGTCTGAAGTCTTTCAATGAAAAGACAAAATATTGAATGAATATAAATTAAAACTACAGACCTTGAGCTCGTTTTTATCAATATTTAAAAAACTCTAAATACAAGTCGAATATAATAAAAACCAAGTATATACTACAGTAAGTTCGGCGGGCCGAATATTAAATACCTACCATCATAATTCAAATATTATAGTTTCCTTTGAAATGTCAGGGGGATTTGATGACAGATATTCTCCCAAACAGAGCAGTTTAACTAGTACACTTCTCGAAGAATAATTTAAAGATTTTAGCTATGAAGACTATATCAGATTCTGAATTTATAAGAACCATTTTTGATTGATTTTTAGAAGAATCATTTTTACATATCTTGTAAGTGTGCAAGAAAATGATGAAATAACGCCTTGTTTTAAATTTAGAATCTGTAGATTTTTATACCCTCCACCATAGGATGGGGGTATATTAACTTTGTCATTCCGTTTCTAACACATCGAAATATTGCTCTAAGACCCCATAAAGTATATATATTCTGGGTCGTGGTGAAATTCTGAGTCGATCTGAACGTGTCCGTCCGTCCGTCTGTTGAAATCACGCTAACTTTCGAACGAAACAAGCTATCGACTTGAAACTTGGCACAAATAGTTGATGTTGACGTAGGTCGGTTGGTATTGCAAATGGGCCATATCGGTCCACTTTTACGTTTAGCCCCCATATAAACGGACCCCCAAATTTGGCTTGCCGATCCGATCCGGCAGAAATTTGGTACATGGTGTTAGAATGTGGTGTCTAACAACTATGCAAAAATTGGTCCACATCGGTCCATAAGTATATATAGCCCCCATATAAACCGATCCCCAGATTTGGCTTGCGGAGCCTAAAAGAGACGCAAATTTCATCCGATCCGGCTGAAATTTGGTACATGATGTTGGTATAAGGTCTCTAACAACCATGCAAAAATTGGTCCATATCGGTCCTTAATTATATATAGCCCCCATTTAAACCGATCCCCAGATTTGGCTTGTGGAGCCTCTAAGAGAAGCATATTTCATCCGATCCGGCTGAAATTTGGTACATGGTGTTGGTATATGGTCTCTGACAATCATGCAAAAATTGGTCCACATCGGTCCATAATTATATATAGCCCCCATATAAACCGATTCCCCGATTTGGATTGCGGAGCCTCTAAGAGAAGCAACTTTCATCCGATCCGGCTGAAATTTGGTACATGATGTTAGTATATGGTAGGGAGCCACCGTGGTGCAATGGTTAGCATGCCCGCCTTGCGTAAGCAAGGTCGTGGGTTTCGATTCCTGCTACGACCGAACACCAAAAAGTTTTTCAGCGGTGGATTATCCCACCTCAGTAATGCTGGTGACATTTCTGAGGGTTTCAAAGCTTCTCTAAGTGGTTTCACTTGAATGTGGAACGCCGTTCGGACTCGGCTATAAAAAGGAGGACCCTTGTCATTGAGCTTAACATGGAATCGGGCAGCACTCAGTGATAAGAGAGAAGTTCACCGCTGTGGTATCACAATGGACTGAATAGTCTAAGTGAGCCTGATATCGGGCTGCCACATAACATAACCTAACCTAGTTTATGGTATCTAACAACTATGCTAAAATTGGTCCACATCGGTCAATAATTATATATAGCCCCCATATAAACCGATCCCCCGATTTGACTTGCGGAGCTTCTAAGAGAAGCAAATTTCATCCAATCCGGCTGAATTTTGGTACATGGTGTTAGTATATAGTATCTAATGACCGTGCAAAAATTGGTCCACATCGGTGCATAATTATATATAGCCCCCATATAAACCGATCACCAGATTCGATCTCCGGAGCCTCTTGGAAGACCAAAATTCATCTGATTCAGTTGATATTTGGTACGCGGTGTTAATATGGCCTCAAATACCCATGCAAAAATTGGTCGAAATCGGTCCATAATTATATATAGCCCCATATAAACCGATCCCCAGATTTGACCTCCGGAGCCCCTTGGAAGAGCAAAATTAATCCGATTCGGTTGAAATTTGGTACGTGGTGTTAGTATATAGTATCCAACAACCATGCAGGAATTGGTTTATATCAGTCCATAATTATATATAGCCCCCATATAAACCGATCCCCAGATTTGACCTCCGGTGACTTTTGGAGAAGCAAAATTCATCCGATCTGGTTGAAATTTGGTACGTGGTGGTAGTATATGATATTTAACAACCATGCCAAAAGTGGTCCATATCAGTCCATAATCATATATAGCCCCCATATAAACCGATCCCAAGATTTAGTTTTGGAGCCTCTTGGAAGAGAAAATTTCATCCGAGTCAGTTGAAATTTGGTACATTGTGCTAGTATTTGGCCGTTAACAACCATGGTCCATATCGGTCTATAGTTATATATAGCCTTCAGATAAATCGATCCCCAATCACACAAAAATTGGGCCATATCAAGTTCATAATTGTATATAGCCCCCATATAAGCGACCCCCATATTTCAATTCTGGCTCCCTACGTACCGTGCAAAATCCATATCGATTCGTAATTATTTATAGACTTACCTACATACCTTTTTTGTCTAATATATACCACGTATGGACTAACTCACAATTTTGAAAACGATTTAAGGTACCACAACCCAAGTAATTCGATTGTGGATGACAGTCTTTCGTAGAAGTTTCTATGCAATCCATGGTGGAGAGTACATAAGATTCGGCCTGACCGAACTTACGGCCATATATACTTGTTATTATTTAAACAAGTAAGGAAAGTCTAAAGTCGGGCGGTGCCGACTATATTATACCCTGCACCACTTTGTAGATCTTAATTTTCGATACCATATCACATCCGTCAAATGTGTTGGAGGCTATATATAAAGGTTTATCCCAAATACATACATTTAAATATCACTCGATCTGGAAGAATTTGATAGACTTCTACAAAATCTATAGACTCAAAATTTAAGTAGGCTAATGCACTAGGGTGGAACATAATGTTAGTAAAAAATGTGGGAAACGTTTAAATCTGAAGCAATTTTAAGGAAACTTCAAAAAAGTTTATTTATGATTTATCACTCGATATATATGTATTAGAAGTTTAGGAACATTAGAGTCATTTTTACAACTTTTCGACTAAGCAGTGGCAATTTTACAAGGAAAATGTTGGTATTTTGACCATTTTTGTCGAAATCAGAGAAACATATCTAAATCTAACCGACTTCAATCAAATTTGGCACACATGACTATATTACTAATTGTACTCCTAGTGCAAAATTTCAACCAAATTGGGCCAAAACTCTGGCTTCTGGGGCCATATAAGTCCATATCGGGCGAAACATATATATGGAAGCTATATCTAAATCCGAACCGATTTTAATCAAATTTGGCACACATGGCTATACCACCAATTGTACTTCTTGTGCAAAATTTCAAGCTAATCGGGATAAACCTCCGGCTTTTGGGTCCATATAAGTGCATATCGGGCGAAAGATATATATGGGAGCTATATCTAAATCTGATTCGATTTCAACCAAATTTGGCATGCATAGCTACAATGCTAAATCTACTAGCTGTGCAATATTTCAACCAAATTGGGCCAAAACTCTGGCTTGTAGGACTATATTAGTCTATATCGGGAGCAAAATATATATGGGAGCTATATCTAAATCTGAACCGATTTCAATCCAATTTTACACTCTTGACTATACGACTAAGTGATATGTTTGTACAAAATTTCAAGCAAATCGGTATAAAACTCTGGCTGCTGGGTCGATATTAGTGCATATCGGGCGAAAGATATATATGGGAGCTATATCTAAATCAGAACCGATTTCTTCCAAAATCAATAGGGTTCTATTCTGACCCAAGTTAGGAACATGTGCCAAATTTGAAGGCGATTGGACTTAAATTGCGACCTAGGCTTTGATCACAAAAATGTGTTCACAGACAGACAGACGGACGAACGGACGGACGGACGGAGAGACGGACATGGTTATATCGACTCAGGGACCCACCCTGAGCATTATTGCCAAAGACACCATGTGTCTATCTCGTCTCCCTCTGTGTGTTACAAACATATGCACTAACTTATAATACCCTGTTCCACCGTGTGGCGCAGGGTATAAATACAGACCTTGAGCTCGTTTTTATTAACATTTATTAATTGAAAAACTCTAAATACAAGTCGAATATAATAAAAACCAAGTATATACTACAGTAAGTTCGGCCGGGCCGAATCTTAAATACCCACCACCATGAATCAAATATTATAGATTCCGTTGGAATGTCAGGAGGATTTGATGACAGATATTCTCCCAAAGAGAGCAGTACAACTAATACACTTCTCGACGATAAATTTCAAGATTTTAGCTATGACGACTATATCAGATTCTGAATTTATAAGAACCATTTTTGATTGATTTGTAGAAGAATCATATACATATCTTGTAAGTGTGCAAGAAAATGATGAAATAACGCCTTGATTTGAAATCTAAAATCTGTAGATTTTCACCTTTATTATTTAAATGATTACGAGGAGTAAAATGTGTAAAATTTTCATTCAGTTTCAAGCAATTTTCATGATCAGTGCGCCTTTTATACCCTCAAGAAGTTAAATCGGTCTATATGTGGGCCTTACCAAATGGACCGATAAAAACTAAATCCGATACACCTTTTTATGAGTCTAAAATTCCAGTATATTTTACAATTTCAGGCAAATCGGATAAAAACTACGGTTTCTAGGAGTCAAATCGGGTGATCGGTCTATATGGGGGCTATACTAAAACATTGGCCGATACTCACCATATTCGGTACATATATTTGTGGTCCTACAATACCTTTTGATTTCCAATTTTTAGGCGCACCTCTTTATGCAATTTTATGCAAATTGGATAAAAACTACGGTTTCTATAAGCCCAATAAATAAAATCGGGAGTTCGGTCTGTATGGGGGCTATGTCAAAACATGGACCGATACTCACCATTTTTGGCACACCTCTTTTTGGTCTTAAAATACCTCTAGATTTCCAATTTTATGCAAATTGGATAAAAACTACGGTTTCTATAAGCCCAAGAAGTAAAATCGGGAGATCGGTCTGTATGGGGGCTATTCCAAAACATGGACCGATACTCACCATTTTGGACACACCTCTTTATGGTTCTAAAATACCTCTAGATTTCCAATTTCAGATGAATTGGATAAAAACTACGGTTTTTATAAGCCCAAGACCCCAAATCGGGAGGTCGGTTTATATGGGGACTATATCAAAATCTGGACAGATACTCACCATTTTGGACACACTTCTTTATAGTTCTAAAATAGCTCTAGATTTCCAATTTCAGGCTAGTTGCACAAAACCTACTGATTCTAGAAGCCCAAAATCTGGAGATCAGTCTATATGCGGGCTATGCCAAAACATGAACCGATACTCACCATTTTTGGCACACCTCTCTGTGGTCCTAAAGTACCTCTAGATTTCCAATTTCAGGCAAAGTGGATAAAAACTACGGAGCTTAAAAAATAAAATCAGGAGGTCGGTCTATATGGGACCGATACTCACCATTTTGGTACACCTCTTTATGGTCCTAAAATAATTTTAGATTTCAAATTTTATGCAAATTGGATAAAAACTACGGTTTCTATAAGCCCAATTAGTAAAATCTGGAGTTCGGCCTATATGGGGGCTATACCAAAACATGGAGCGATACTCACCATTTTTGACACACCTCTTTATGGTTCTAAAATATCTCTGGATTTCCAATTTCAGGCTAATTGGATAAAACCTACTGATGCTAGAAGCCCAAGAAGTAAAATCGGGAGATCGGTCTATATGTGGGCTATACCCAAACATGGACCGATACTCACCATTTTGACACACCTCCTTATGGTGCCAAAATACCTCTAGATTTCCAATTTATGGTGAATTGGATAAAATCTATGGTTTTTATAAGCCCAAGACCCCAAATCGGGAGGTCGGTTTATATGGAGACTATATCAAAATCTGGACCGATATAGCCCGTCTTTGAACTTGACCTGCCTGGAGACAAGAGAAATTTCAGCACGATTGCTTCATTATTAAAGACTGTAGCGTGATTACAACAGACCGACAGAGAGCCAGACAGACAGACGGACATGGTTATATCGTCTTAGAATTTCTCCCTGATCAAGAATTTATATACTTTATATAACATAGTCGGAAATCGATATTTCGATGTATTACAAACGGAAATACAAACTTATTATACCCCCGTCACCATTCTATGGTGGTGGGTATAAAAAATAAAAAAATCTCCCTCCCCCTCCCCCACACAGCACCACCACAATAGACATCTTTAGGACACGAAAAATTCCCAAAAACTCAATCATCATTGACATGTGTAATTTCCACCGTTATAATATCCTCTTTGTCCTTCTGATTTATTTCCACGGTAATACAATCCTGTTTCCATACTTCATCATTAGAGTCTGTCAATGATAGGCGGGTTGTGGACGGAGCATCCATAGATTTCCAATTACCCACTATAGAGGCTCGTTTGAGGTTCATACGTCCACCAATTGCCTTGGGGCGACCTATATCAGCAGTTTCCTCTAAGGCTCCCAGGCTACTGGTGATGGGTAGAACACGATGGGGAAAACGAGGTGAACCTTTCACACGCTCCCTTAGGCTAGGCTGAATTTGAGCTATTGAAGGTCTACGATTGGCGGGTAATTGAAAGTTGACTTTAGTCTCTGGCTCAAAGATATAACGATTCTCTACTTCTATAATGGGAACAGTAAATAATTGTGTGGTGGACAAGGATGAGGTCCGCGGAGGCGGATGAGGATGCGAGTGCAGATGCGGATGGGGCTGTTGTGTATGATGATGGGCTATATCTATAGATTCCCCGGATATGCTGGGTATGGGTAGAAAATTAGGATCTGCAAAGGTGACATCTAAATGCGTACCACTTTTCGCTATGGATTTACGTTTTAGGGGCTTAAGTGTATCACTCGATGTATGGACTAAATCTATATCGGATTTTTTACGATCTGCATAAATGGCATTACACGAGGCCGTTTGTGAGGAGGGTATGAGACGTGAAAACAAGCCCATATGGGTCATTAGAGCCGCCTTAATACCACGTTGATCTGCCAAACTAGCAATGGAGCCCTTATTACTGGACTGAGCTCTAGTGAATATGCCTCGTATGCGATTGATGAGACCAGTTTTGGCTTCGGTGGCATTTTGATGGGCCAATCTTAGATTGAGCAGATCTTGGGCCGGTAGACATGATCCAGCTATGGTACGATCCTCAAGATGGGGTTGGGAGGCAAATGTTACCGATTTACGCATCGGTATTTGCATGTACTCAGCTGAAGGCCAACTGGCTCTGGGTATGACAGGCGGCAGGACTGAGAGCAATAGGTTGGGTAAAATACCTGATATGCTAGGGGTACGAGATTTACCACTATGACTAGGAGCGTGGAGATGGGATGATGTGTCGCTGGTCACAGTGACTTCAGGCTGAAATTAAGGAAGAAAAAACAAAAGAAAACGGAAAATGTTTAAAATTTTATGGACTTTTAGTTTTGACGAAAGAAACAAAATTTAAGTTAGGGCATGGTCACACTGGGCAAATAGTTGACAGAAGCTAAAAAATAAAAAAAAATCGGTGCCACAATCAATCCAGCATTTTCTTTTTACTCATACTGGGTGTAAAAAATCACACAAAAAAATATGTTTTGTCTCCAATCACAGAAATGATAGTCAACTAAACAATTAATTGTTCCAGTTAAAAAAATTAATTGAGCCTATTAATTTTTATACCCTCCACCATAGGATGGGGGTATATTAACTTTGTCATTCCGTTTGTAACACATCGAAATATTGCTCTAAGACCCCATAAAGTAAATATATTCTGGGTCGTGGTGAAATTCTGAGTCGATCTGAGCATGTGCGTCCGTCCGTCTGTTGAAATCACGCTAACTTCCGAACGAAACAAGCTATCTACTTGAAACTTGGCACAAGTAGTTGTTATTGATGTAGGTCGGATGGTATTGCAAATGTGCCATATCGGTCCACTTTTACGTATAGCCCCCATATAAATGGACCCCCAAATTTGGCTTGCGAGGCCTCTAAGAGAGGCAAATTTCATCCGATCCGGCTGAAATTTGGTACATGGTGTTAGTATATGGTCTGTAACAACCATGCAAAAAGTGGTCTACATCGGTCCATAATTATATATAGCCCCGATATAAACCGATCACCAGACTTGACCTCCGGAGCCTCTTGGAAGACCAAAATTCATCCGATCCGGTGGAAATTTGATACGTGGCGTTAGTATATGCTCTCTAACAACCATGCAAAAATTGGTCCACATCGGTCCATAATTTATATAGCCCCCATATAAACCGATCCCCCGATTTGGCTTGGGAGCCTCTAAGAGAAGCAAATTTCATCCGATCCGGTGGAAATTTGATACGTGGTGTTAGTATATGGTCTCTAACAACTATGCAAAAAATAGTCCATATCGGTCTATAATTATATATAGCCCCCATATAAACCGATCCCCAGATATGACCTCCGGAGCCTCTTGGAGGAGCAAAATTCATCTGATCCGGTTGAAATTTGGTACGTGGTGTTAGTAGATGGTCGCTAACAACCATACCAAAATTGGTCAATATTGGTCCAGAATTATATATAGCCCTCATATAAATCGATCCCCAGATTTGACCTCCAAACCTCTTGGAGGAGCAAAATTCATCCAATTCGGTTGAAATTTGGTACATAGCACTAGTATATGGCCGCTAACAGCCATGCAAGAATTGGTCCATATCGGTCTATAGTTATATATAGCCGAT
This sequence comes from Haematobia irritans, assembly GCF_050003625.1. Taxonomy (NCBI): domain Eukaryota; kingdom Metazoa; phylum Arthropoda; class Insecta; order Diptera; family Muscidae; genus Haematobia; species Haematobia irritans. The sequence continues at coordinate 223,471,546 of NC_134398.1, read as the reverse complement.
CGCCAATCACACAAAAATTGGTCCATATCGCCAAAAATAATCTACCAAAATTTTCTAAAGAAATAAAATTTTGAGAAAATTTTCTATAGAAATAAAATTTTGGTAGATTATTTTTGACAAAATTTTATTTTTGTAGAAAATTTTTTCAAAATTTTATTCCAATCGAAAATTTTTTCAAAATTTTATTTCTATAGAAAATTTTGTCACAATTTTATTTCTATAGAAAATATTGTTAAAAGTTTACTTCTATAGAAAATTTTGTCAAAATTTTATTTCTATAGAAATTTTTGTCAACATTTTATTTCTATAAAATTTTTTGACAAAATTTTATTTCTGTAGAACATTTCGTCAAAATTGTATTCCAATCGAAAATTTTGTCAAAAATTCATTTCTATAGAAAATTTTGTCAAAATTTTATTTCTATAGAAAATTTTGTCAAATTTTTTTTTTCAATAGAAGTTTTTTTCCAATTTTTTTCTATAGAACATTTTTGCAAAAATTTGCTTCTATAGAAAATTGTGTCAACATTTTATTTCTATAAAAAATTTTGTCAAAATTTTATTTCTATAGAAAATTTTGTTGAAATTTTATTTCTATAGAAAATTTTGTTGAAATTTTATTTCTATAGAAAATTTTGTTGAAATTTTATTTCTATAGAAAATTTTGTTGAAATTTTATTTCTATAGAAAATTTTGTTAAAATTTCATTTGTATAGAACAATTTGTCAACATTTTGTTTCTACAGTAAATTTTGTCAAAATTTTATTTTATAGAAAATTTTGTTAAAATTTAGTTTCTATAGAAAATTTTGTCAAACTGAATTATATACGTATTTAATACTCTTTTTTTATATATACCCCGTATGGATTAACTTCCAATCGAAAATTTTGTCAAAATTTCATTTCTATACAAATTTTTGTCAAAATTTTATTTCAATAGAAGTTTTTTCCAATTTTTTTCTATAGAACATTTTTGCAAAAATTTGCTTCTATAGAAAATGTTGTCAAAATGTTATTTCTATAGAAAATTGTGTTAACATTTTATTGCTATAGACAATTTTGTAAAAACTTTATTTCTATAGAAAATTTTGTCAAAATTTTATTTTATAGAAAATTTTGTTAAAATTTAATTTCTTTAGAAAATTTTGTCAAACTGAATTATATACGTATTTAATACGTTTTTTTTTAATATACCCCGTATGGACTAACTTACAATTTAGAAGACGGTGTTAAGAAGTTTTAAGATACCTTGCCATCGGCAAGTGTTACCGCAACGCAAGTAATTCGATTGTGGATGACAGTCTTTAGTAGAAGTTTCTACGCAATCCATGGTGGAGGGTACATAAGATTCGGCCTGGCCGAACTTACGGCCATATATACTTGTTTAAAACTCAATTAAAATTTTCATTGGAAAAATGTTGGTGATATTTTTTTCTGTGCACCATTGGAGTATTTTCTAAACATTTCGCAAATGGTCCTGTAAGAACATTTTCACTACTTTTTAAGGCTATGCTTTTTTGATGGGCTTCTAGTATATCAAGCGGACAATTTTAACGCCTGAAAATATTCAAATAATGTTTTCTTTAGAAGTGAAGTGAACTGAGAGAACGCAAAGCTAAGTTGGAGTTGCATTTATGGGCGCGGTAAATACATAAGGACCAGTGCAATGGTCGAAAGATCTGGGGTGACCCCGATAAGAAAAAGCATCGAAAACTAATCAAGAATAGTCAGTAGGCCCGTAAGAATAATGCACGGGCTCCTAGAATTGAGAGCACATCTGTGCCGAATAGAAGCAGCAGAGGATAGTGCAGAAAAAAAAAATTGTCATTAATTTTGGTCAAATATTTGTCTAGTGTGACCATACCCTACGATTTTTAATGTCTTCGACATTCTCTTACCTTTAGTCCTGGAAATATCGATGTGGTTGACGATGTTGTCGTTGATGCTGTACCCGATTCCAGCATACGTTCTAATTTTCTTATCTCTGCATCCAAACTGGCTATTTCTTTTTTATAGACCCGATTTTGTACTTCCACCCGATATTGTAATTCACGACGATCATCCAAAACAAATCGTCGAGTATTGCATTCCATTTTAAGACCCATACTATGAATCACTGGGTCTATAACATCATCTGTGGCAAGAAAAATTAAAAAAAGGCAACGAATGCCCAAGGGAAGAAAAACAAGAAAAACAAAGAAAAGACATGAAAATTATATTCAACTTCAACAAATTGAGAAGAAGTTAAACAAACTATACTCAATTTCTTTTAGTCGTTGGAGTTAACACTACATACACTTGGCAAAAAAGATGTGGAGGGGAAAATTTGTTTTCCAAGAAGTTAAACAAACTATACTCAATTTCTTTTAATCGTAGAAGTTCCCACTACACTTGGCAAAAAATGTGTGGAGGAGAAAATTTGTTTTCCTTTTTTTTCGAAATTTTATATATTTCATTGGTGTTTTGAATTTAGTAAATCAAAAGAGTTAACCCTTAAATACGCGCTGTATCTTTTAAGATACAACCAGAAAAAATTTCTTACGTCCTAAAACTTTGAACGAATTCTATGAAATTAGTTTGTTGTATTTATCACATCATAGCAGTATTTTTAAAAATATGTTTTTTCCTGAAAAATTCTTTTACTTCTGAGTAATCTGCAATCAAAATTAAAAATTACATTTTGGCCAAAAAATCAAAAACCTACAAATTGGAAGTTAAATAATATTTACCAGAGATGAAAGTAATGTTGGTAAGTTTTTTTCTCCAAGTGTAGTTTTTATTTGTTTCAATTTAGTTTTAGTTTTTTCCCATCAACTTTCGATAAAAACCCCCTCCAAAAAAAAGAAACCCTTTGAGGAAACCCAAGGAAATGTGGGAAAACTTACTTCTTGCCCATATATCGTGCAACTTGGGTATAAAGAGCAAACACAAAGTGGCCGTTGTTGAAGTTAATATTAATGCTGTTATCGTTATGAAAGCCAATGTTACACGTTCTGAGATGAGATTTGCCAGGACCACAACAATACCACTGGTTATGACGACACTATAGACCGAGACTCCAATGTATTGGGAATCATTGAGGGCGGGTATTTTCACATGTCGTGTTTCCCAGGCCATATAAACGCCGACCACCAGCAATAGACCTTTGTAGCTATAGAGGGCACCCAGCCATGTCTGAGTGTGTTGTGAACGACAGACTTCCACCTAAGTCAGCCACAATGCAAGCAGCCAGCCAGCATATAAAGAAAAGCCATGTAGAGAAAAAAATGTGGAAGAAAAAAGAAAATGGAATCATGAGAAAAGTAACCCTTAAAGCATAAAGATATTATCTGTGTATGAAACTTAGTAAAGTGGCCTTCATCAAAAAATACGAAAATAAGTTTTATGATGAAAAAGGATGTTTTAATTGTTTTATTTGCCGCCCCACCCCTTCCTCACAAAACAAAAACAACAACATTTCTTTTAGTGATCAATTGCTGTCTTAGATAATATTCTTCTACAAATTTACACCGAAGGAAAATATATTACTAAGAACGTTTTTTTTAGTGTAGACGAAATTTTATCTTCATACAAAAAAAAAACCTACATTATTGGAAAAATAAACTATCTCGTGCGAAAATTAAACTAAATTGTATTACAAATTTTAAAAGTCATTAAATTAACAAAAATTTTCCGACATTTTTGTATTTTTAATTACCATTTATGAAATGCATCTTTCTCGAAAAGAAAAAATGAACCAAAAATAAAGAAAAAAATTTTACGCGCCAAATCATTCCCATTTTAACCACGCTGTAGTTCATTCTTACTATTTTTGAGAAGTGTAAGAAAAACTTCTTCTGTTTGAGTTAGAATTGAACTAATTTGTATGTCATTGAAAGTTTATTGTCATTTAGTTCATAAAATTTTAGACATACGAGGGCAGTTCGGAGACTTCTTAGCCTAGCATCTCTGTTATGAACACATGTTAAATTTTGGTTCCATCTGGCAACTCCAACTCTGGCAACACAAATGATTGGTCTGGGCAAAATTTCTTAAAAAAAATAAACTAAAACAAACATTTTTGCAATAAATATTAGTTCATTTTAGCATCAGTTTTAGAACAGACACATTTTTCTGTATACAAACTATTGTCACCATTTTTATACCCACCACCATAGAATGGTGACGGGGGTATTATAAGTTTGTCATTCCGTTTGTAACAAATCGAAATATCGATTTCCGACTGTATAAAGTATATATATATTCTTGATCAGGGAGAAATTCGAAGACGATATAACGATTTCCGTCTGTCTGTTGTACTCACGCTACAGTCTTCAATAATGAAGCAATCGTGCTGAAATTTTGCACAAACTCGTCTTTTGTCTGCAGGCAGGTCAAATTCGAAGATGGGCTATATCGGTCCAGGTTTTGATATAGTCCCCATATAAACCGACCTCCCGATTTGGGGTCTTGGGCTTATAGAAATCGTAGTTTTTATCCAATTTGCCTGAAATTTGAAATCTTGAGGTATTTTATGACCATAAAATGGTGACTATCGGTCCATGTTTTGGTATAGCCCCTGTGGTGGTTGTAGGAGCAACCCCACTCTAACATTTTCACTTCGATTAAAATTAACTTTTTTTGCTAAAAAAATTAAATTTTAAAATCAAGTTACCTCAGATTTTTTCACTTTGCTTAAAAATAATTTTACTTGTTAAAAAATAATGTTTTCAAACTGAGTTACCTTTGATTTTTTTATTCTGAGATATAGAAAAAATGTTTATGGTCATTCGAAAAATTTTATTTGAAGAAACGGTTGTGAAATAAAATATTAAATAATTTCCTTTTTTTATTCCTGTGTTTTATTTCTCTCACAACAAAACTTACTTCAATTGGTGACCCTGACAAGCCAGAGAACGCTCATCCATTGCTAAAGGACGAAAAGATTATGTTCCATAGCCCACAAAGAACTTCCATTACCATGCCAAATCAAGGTAACCGAGAAACATATCAATACGTCCTTATACCGGGAGTGAATCCTCCATCTCCAGAACAAGGTAATAAGTCCATAAACCCTATCGAGGATCCCTTGAACGGTGGACACCAAGAAATTGCAAGAGTGTCAGTCAAGATTCCTCCATTTTGGCGTAGCAATCCTGCTCTTTGGTTTAAGCAGGTCGAAAGCCAGTTTATCACATCCGGTATAGTAGCAGACTATTCAATTTACCTGAAATTGGAAATCTAGAAGTATTGTAGGACCACAAATACGTGTGCCAAAAATTGTGAGTATCGGTCCATGTTTTGGTATGGTCCCCATATAAAACGATCTCCCGATTTGGCGTCTTGGGCTTATAGAAACCGTAGTTTTTATCCAATTTGTCTGAAGTTGGAAATCTAGAGGTATTTTAGGACCATAAAGAGGTGTGCCAAAAATGGTGAGTATCGGTCCATATTTTGGTATAGCCCCCATATAGACCGATCTCCCGATTTTAATTCTTGGGCTTCTAGAATCCGAAGTTTTTATCCTATTTGGCTGAAATTGGAAATCTAGAAGTATTTTCGGGTCATAAAGAGGTGTGCTGAAAACGGTGAGTATCGGTCCATATATTAATATAGCCCCCATAAGAACGATCTCCCGATTTAACTCCTTGGGTTTCTAGAAACCGTAGTTTTAATCTGATTTGCCTGAAATTTTAAATATTCTGGTATTTTAGGCTCACAAAAACGTGTATCGGATTAAGTTTTTATCGGTCCATTTGGTAATGCCTCCATATAGACCGATTTCACTTCTTGAGGTTGTAGAAGGCGCACTGATCATGAAAATTGCTTGAAACTCAATGTAAAATTTCCAGATTTTACTTCTACAGATTTAAGATTTCAAATCAAGACGTTATTTTATAATTTTCTTGCACACTTACAAGAGATGTTAATGATTCCTCTAAAACTCAAACAAAAATGGTTCTTATAAATCCAGAATCTGATATAGTCCTCATAGGTGAAATCTTTAAATTTATCTTCGGGAAGTGTCCTCAAGTCCTCAAGCCCTCCTGAAATTTCAAAGGAAACCCTAATATTTGGTTCATGGTGGTGGGTATTTAAGATTCGGCCCGGCCGAACTTACTGCTGTATATACTTGTTTATATATAAGTATAGATACATTTTTTATATAAACTTTCATCACTATTAGATTTTAAATTCAAAATTTGGTAAACATTTATTTTAAAAAAATATTTCTAATACTTAATCTTAATCTTAATCTTAATCTTAATCTTAATCTTAATCTTAATCTTAATCTTAATCTTAATCTTAATCTTAATCTTAATCTTAATCTTAATCTTAATCTTAATCTTAATCTTAATCTTAATCTTAATCTTAATCTTAATCTTAATCTTAATCTTAATCTTAATCTTAATCTTAATCTTAATCTTAATCTTAATCTTAATCTTAATCTTAATCTTAATCTTAATCTTAATCTTAATCTTAATCTTAATCTTAATCTTAATCTTAATCTTAATCTTAATCTTAATCTTAATCTTAATCTTAATCTTAATCTCAATCTTAATCTTAATCTTAATCTTAATCTTAATCTTAATCTTAATCTTAATCTTAATCTTAATCTTAATCTTAATCTTAATCTTAATCTTAATCTTAATCTTAATCTTAATCTTAATCTTAATCTTAATCTTAATCTTAATCTTAATCTTAATCTTAATCTTAATCTTAATCTTAATCTTAATCTTAATCTTAATCTTAATCTTAATCTTAATCTTAATCTTAATCTTAATCTTAATCTTAATCTTAATCTTAATCTTAATCTTAATCTTAATCTTAATCTTAATCTTAATCTTAATCTTAATCTTAATCTTAATCTTAATCTTAATCTTAATCTTAATCTTAATCTTAATCTTAATCTTAATCTTAATCTTAATCTTAATCTTAATCTTAATCTTAATCTTAATCTTAATCTTAATCTTAATCTTAATCTTAATCTTAATCTTAATCTTAATTTTAAGTGGAGGGTATAGAAATACACATACACAGGCATTTTTGATTCAAATTAAATTAAATCTACATACACACAAAAAAGTTTACACAAATATGTCAGCCGAATATGGTGTGTGTCGACCCATGTTTTAGTACAGCCTCCACATAGACCGAACTCCAGATTTAACACCTTGGGCTTCTAGAAATCGTAGTTTTTATCCGATTTGCACAAAAATGTAAATAGACTGGAATTTTAGACCCTCAAAAATCTGTATCGCATTTATTTTTACCGGTCCGTTTGGTAAGGCATCGATATAGACCGATTTAACTTCTTGAGGGTACACCCGAAGAAAAAAATATTTTCCTCCGGAATGAAATTTTAGACAAACGAAATTTCCCTTTCGTATAAAGTATTTTCGTTTAGAGCAAATAAATCCGAATTTTTTATAAGCGATTCACAGATTGTCTCTAAAATTTGTGTCAAAAGAAAACTTTGATTGTCCAAAAATTTCGTTCCTCAGAAAAGAAAACTCTTCTTTCAGGGTATAGCAGACGCACTGATTATGGACATTACTTAAAACTGAAAGTAAAATTTCCAGATTTAACTCCTTGTAATCATTTAAACAATGGCGAAAAAATCTACAGATTTAAGATTTCAAATCAAGGCGTTATTTCATCATTTATACGATATGTTTGTGATTTTTCTGAAACTCAAACAAAATTGGTTCTAATAAATCCAGAATCTGATCTAGTCTTCATAGGTAGAATCTTTAAATTTATCTGCGAGAAGCGTACTGGTTGAACCGGTCTGCTTGGAAGAATATCTGTCATATTTGATTCATGGAGGTGGGTATTTAAGATTCGGCCCGGCCGAACTTACTTCTGTATATAATTGCTTAAATTAAGAAAACATTTTTAATTTCATTTAAGATATCTGCTATAATTTGACTTTTAAACTGACATTTATTTGTATGGGTATAACTTTGTTAATACATCGCAAAGATGGAATAAAACTAAGTGGGATATGTATACCAAATTAAGTGGGATATGTATACCAAAGAAACCGTGTCTTTGGCACTGAATCAATATCAAAGTCCTTAAGAGAAGAATAAAATCTTTGGGTCCATCGTTTTGAGTGTATTTGTAACACCACACCCAGAAAAGGAATATGATGACCTTAAATAAATATGTTAAATAAGAGCAAAATTATTTTTTTGGATGGGGAACATGTAACATGTTTGTCGCAACCATCTTATTTTCTCATGATCTTTTTTTGTATATTTTTGGCGAGAAAAAAAGATTTTTGAGACAAACATGTTTGGGATGATCATGTTCCTTCTCTGCGTGCATAAACCTTAAGGTTCAAGGCGTTACATTCCAAAACTCAAAAATCTGCCTTTGATTTGTTATAAGTATGGTAGAAGTAGCACGTCACTGATGTATAAAAAGTTGGGAAAAGGTAAGTATCGTCATCTGGTATTGCAGTGGAGAAATTTCTACAAACTGTAAAAAGAAAAAATTCAAAAAATTCGGACAACATTCCATCAATCAGAAGCTATAGCAGCATTTTGGAATGCCACCTCCTATATTGAAAAAAAAAAAAACAAAAACAAGTATATACGGCCGTAAGTTCGGCCAGGCCGAATCTTATGTACCCTCCACCATGGATTGCGTAGAAACTTCTACGAAAGACTGTCATCCACAAATTTCAACTCACATGGTTGTTAAATATCATATACTACCACCACGTACCAAATTTCAACCAGATCGGATGAATTTTGCTTCTCCAAAAGGCACTGGAGCTCAAATCTGGGGATCGGTTTATATGGGAGCTATATATAATTATGAACTGATAGGAACCAATTCCTGCATGGTTGTTGGATACCATATACTAACATCACGTACCAAATTTCAAGCGAATGGGAAGAATTTTGCTCTTCCAAGGTGCTCCGGAGGTCAAATTTGGGTTTATATGGGACCTATATATAATTATGGACCGATATCGACCAATTTTTGCATGGGTGTTTGAGGCCATATATTAACATCACGTACCAAATTTCAACTGAATCAGATGAATTTTGGTCTTCCAAGAGGCTCCGGAGTTCAAATCTGGTGATCGGTTTATATGGGGGATATATATAATTATGGACCGATATGGACCAATTTTTGCATGGTTGTTAGAGACCTAACATACTAACATCATGTACCAAATTTCAGCCGGATCGGATGAAATTTGCTTCTCTTAGAGGATTCGCAAGCCAAATTTGGGGGTCCGTTTATATGGGGGCTATACGTAAAAGTGGACCGATATGGCCCATTTGCAAAACCATCCGACCTACATCAATAACAACTACTTGTACCAAGTTTCAAGTCGATAGCTTGTTTCGTTTGGAAGTTAGCGTGATTTCAACAGACGGACATGCTCAGATCGACTCAGAATTTCACCACGACCCAGAATATATATATACTTTATGGGGTCTTAGCAATATTTCGATGTGTTACAAACGGAATGACAAAGTTAATATACCCCCCATCCTACACTTAAAAAACAGTGAACCCACCAGGAAGAAAACTTTTGATTAATTTTAGAAAATGTTGAATATTTTTAGAAATTTTTAACTAAATAGTATTACAAGCGCTGGCATCGCGCCGATATCACAAAAATAAGTAAATATTTTTCGACAAATTCAAGAAAAATTATTAGACATAAATAATTTTTTTCACTTTTTAAAGAAAATTTAACTTGTGTATAATTTTTTCCTGTCTTTTAGTTCATTTAACTAACGTACGCAAAAAATTATTAGAGTAAATGAAACTTTCACCAAATATAATAAGTTCATGAACTAAAATATAGTTAAATTGGCTTTAGTGAAATAGTGAGTTCACTTTTTTTTGAGTGTATGGTGGACGGTATATAAACATGTTCCCAGTTCCAAAGATTTTGTCTTTAATCATTTTGATATTCATTCCGAGACAAAGAGACGGATAATTGAAGTAAGGATACATCTAAGATATAATTCTCTTTGACATTTGAGTTTTGCGTATCTTAACTTCCCAAATAACTTTAAATAATATTCTATCAGATTTCTTATCTTTTACTATAATTCCAAATAGATTCTGCTATAAACATTTACCACATGGCTCTTTATTGCTATCAACGTTGTTTTGACCCTCACATTTATTTAGCAAAAATATCTCCATTTAGTCTTTCTCCTCTTCTCTGTTGTAGATATTTTCCAAAATTTCCTTTTACTTATAATACAAAGTTTCAACTTTTCAACAAGTCTTTAAAAATTATTAAATTCCAAAGTCTGCTTACAAACAAAAATGAAAGAAAGAAAAAAAAAACAGAGAAATAAAGATTATGTCTGGGCTGTTAAAGTTTTGCCATTGAATGTCATGTAAGAAGGTGCTTCACTTGTTTAACAAGCGATTTTCGACATGCTATACTCCATACTGAATAACATTTAAAAGTCATAACCATAACACATTTATTCATATGCAAAATTCTTGGAACTTTGGAAAAGTTCGTACGAAAATGTTTGTAGTAAGATCCTTAACGATAGCAAAAGGAAGTCAGTTTAAAGGGCAACTGGATCTGGGTACTCAAGTCTCCCATTTAAGTCAATTTTCTATGGTATTTGAAGGAGATGAATTGAATGTTGAAATGATGTAATGTTGAATGTGTAGAAGTTTTTAAGGCATAGCACAAAAAAATGTTTAAATTGAAAAGGAAAGATCAAGAAGAAGAATAATTTTCCATATCGTATGAAGTTTGTTTGATAGCAAGTGCAAATGGTGTTAGATTTTATTTGACTTTAATCGTAATGGATGGAATTTTTGGATCGATAATATGAAGTTGTTAAAAATGGCATTGACTTTATGAAATTTAACATGGCTTAGCTACCATAAAGTTTTATTTAGTCTAATTTTTGCTCTCTGGATCCATGTTATTTTAAGGCATGTGATTTTTCTCAATTGAAGACACAATTCAATTATCAAATCCATTCTGGTGTTTAACTCTCTCTTTTATTAGCGAGTTCTGTCCGAATCAGGGATGGAAAATATAATTTTTAAGAAAGTACAAAAAAGGTATTTTTTGAGCAAAAAAGTACTTTTCACTAAATATCAACAAAAATTCTATAGGAAGATTATTGTCAGATCTCCTTTACACTGAATTTTAACGAAATCTAAATAAATGTAAAAAATAAATAAAAATAAATTTTTGACAACATTTTTTATAGAAATAAAATTTGGACAAAATTTTCTATAGAAATAATGTCTTGACAAAATTTTCTATAGAAATAAAATTTTGACAAAATTTTCTGTAGAAATAAAATTTTGACAAAATTTTCTATAGAAATAAAATTTTGACAAAATTTTCTATAGAAATAAAATTTTGATAAAATTTTTTTAGAAATAAAATTTTGCCAAATTTTCTATAGAAATGAAATTTTGAAAAAATTTTCTAACAAAATAAAGTTTTCTACCGAAAGTTCGACAAAATTTTCTACCGATATAAAATTTTAACAAAATTTTCTACCGATATAAAATTTTGACACAATTTTCTATAGAAATAAAATTTTGCAAAATTTTCTATGAAATAATATTTTGACAAAATTTTCTATAGAAATAAAATTTTGACAAAATTTTCTATAGAAATAAAATTTTGACAAAATTTTCTAATAAAATAAAATTTTCTACCGAAATAAAATTTTGACAAACTTTTCTATAGAAATAAAATTTTGACAAAATTTTTTATGAAATAAAATTTTGACAAAATTTTCTATAGAAATAAAATTTTGACAAAATTTTCTATAGAAATAAAATTTTGACAAAATTTTCTATAGAAATAAAATTTTTACAAAATTTTATATAGAAATAAAATTTTGACAAAATTTTCTACCGAAATAAAATTTTGAAAACAATTTCTACCGAAATAAAATGTTGACAAAATTTTGTATAGAAATAAAATTTTGACAAAATTTTCAACTGAAATAAAATTTGAACAAAATTTTTTACCGAAATAAAATGTTGACAAAATTTTCTACAAAGAACCATGTTGAACCCTCTCTCCGCAGTATTGTAATCACGGTTGCCACAGTTGGTAGAATTCTACTGTTTGGTAGATGGGTAGAATTCATGGTAATTCATAAATTTCCTGTAGATAAATAAACATAAATTTTTGACAAAATTTTGAAAAAATTTTCTATAGAAATAAAATGTTGACAAAATTTTCTATAGAAATAAAATTTAGACAAAATTTTTTATAGAAATAAAATTTTGACAAAATTTTCTATAGAAATAAAATTTTGACAAAGTTTTCTATAGTAATAAAATTTTGCCAATTTTTTTTATAGAAATAAAATTTTGACAAAAGTTCATATAGAAATAAAATGTTGACAAAATTTCATATAGAAATAAAATTTTGACAAAATTTTCTATAGAAATAAAATTGTGACGAAATTTTGTATAGAAATAATTTTTTCACAAAATTTTCTATAGAAATAAAATTTTGATAAAATTGTCTATAAAAATAAAATGATGACAAAATTTTCTATAGAAATAAAATTGTTACTAAATGTTCTATAGAAATAAAATTTTGAAAAAATTTTCTACCGAAATAAAAGTTTGAAAAAATATTTTACCGAAATAAAATGTTGACAAAATTTTCTATAGAAATAAAATTTTGACAAAATTTTCAACAGAAATAAAATTTGAACAAAATTTTTTACCGAAATAAAATTTTGACAACATTTTCTACAAAGAACCCTGTTGAACCCTCTCTCTCTCTTTTATTAGTTAGTTCTGTCCGACTCAGGGATGGAAAATATAATTTTTAATAAAGCACAAAAAATGTATTTTTTGAGCGAAAAAGTACTTTTCACTAAATATCAACAAAATTCTGTAGGAAGATTAAGGTCATATCCCCATTAGACTGAATTGTAAAGAACATTTTGTTTGTCAATTCCTCAATTTTTTTTAGTTTTATATCCGCTTACAAAGCCTACCGCAGTATTGCAATCACGGGTGCAACAGTTGGTAGAATTCTCCTGTTTGGTAGATGGGTAGAATTCATGGTAATTCATAAATTTCCTGTAGATAAATAAAAATCAATTTTTGGCAAAATTTTGAAAAATAATTTCTATAGAAATAAAATGTTGACAAAATTCTCTATAAAAATAAAATTTATACAAAATTTTTTATAGAAATAAAATTTTGACAAAATTTTCTATAGAAATAAAATTTTGACAACGTTTTCTATAGAAATACAATTTTGACAAAATTTTCTATAGAAATAAAATTTCGACGAAATTTTGTATAGAAATAAAAGAAATGACAAAATTGTGTACAAAAATAAAATTATGACAAAATTTTCTATAGAAATAAAGTTTTGACAAAATTTTCTATAGCAAAAAAATTTTGACAAAATTTTCTATAGAAATAAAATTTTGACAAAATTTTCTTAGAAATAAATTTTTGACAAAATTTTCTATAGAAATAAAATTTTGACAAAATTTTCTATAGAAATAAAATTTTGTCAATTTTTTTATAGAAATTAAATTTTGACAAAAGTTCATATAGAAATAAAATGTTGACAAAATTTCATATAGAAATAAAATTTTGACAAAATTTTCTTAATAATAAATTTTTGACAAAATTTTCTATAGAAATATAATTTTGACAAATTTTTCTGTAGAAATAAAATTTTGACAAAATTTTCTACAGAAATAAAATTTCGACGAAATGGGAGCCACCGTGGTGCAATGGTTAGCATGCCCGCCTTGCATACACAAGGTCGTGGGTTCGATTCCTGCTACGACCGAACACCAAAAAGTTTTTCAGCGGTGGAGTATCCCACCTCGGTAATGCTGGTTACATTTCTGAGGGTTTCAAAGCTTCTCTAAGTGGTTTCACTGGAATGTGGAACGCCGTTCGGGCTCGGCTATAAAAAGGAGGTCCCTTGTCATTGAGCTTAACATGGAATAGGGCAGCACTCAGTGATAAGAGAGAAGTTCACCACTGTGGTATCACAATGGACTGAATAGTCTAAGTGAGCCTGATACATGGGGCTGCCACATAACCTAACTTAACCTTGTATAGAAATAAAATTTTGACAAAGTTGTGTATAAAAATAAAATGATAAATAATTTTCTATAGAAATAAAATTTTGACAAAACTTTCTATAGAAATAAAATTTTGACAAAATTTTCTTAGCAATAAATTTTTGACAAAATTTTCTATAGAAATAAAATTTTGACAAAACTTTCTATAGAAATAAAATTTTGATAAAATTTTCTGTAGAAATAATATTTCGACGAAATTTTGTATAGAAATAAAATTTTGACAAATTTGTGTATAAAAATAAAATGATAACAAAATTTTCTATAGAAATAAAGTTTTGACAAAATTTTATATACCAATAAAATTTTGACAAAATTTTCTATAGAAATAAAATTTTGACAACATTTTCTTAGCAATAAATTTTGACAAAATTTTCTATAGAAATAAAATTTTGACAAAATTTTCTTAGCAATAAATTTTGACAAAATTTTCTATAGAAATAAAATTTTGACAAAATTTTCTATAGAAAAACAATTTTGACAATATTTACTATAGAAATAAAATTTTGACAAAATGTTCTATAGAAAAAAATGTTGACGCAATTTTGTATAGAAATAAAATTTTGACAAAATTTTCTATAGAAATAAAGTTTTGACAAAATTTTCTATAGCAAAAAATTTTGACAAAATTTTTTATAGCAATAACATTTTGACAAATATTTCTATAGAAATAAAATTTTGACAAAATTTTCTTCAGAAATAAAATTTTGACGAAAATTACTATAGAAATAAAATTTTGACGAAAATTACTATAGAAATAAAATTTTGCCAAATTTTTTTTTATAGAAATAACATTTTGACAAAAGTTCATATAGAAATAAAATTTTGACAAAATTTTTTATAGGATTAAAATTTTGACAAAATTTTCTGTAATATAAGAATAAAATTTTGACAAAATTTTCTATAATATAGGAATAACATTTTGACAAAATTTTCTATAGAAGTAAAATGTTGACAAACATAAAATAAAATTTCCAAAAGGAAAAAAATTTGATTAAGTTTTCTCTGTAGAAATAAAATTTTAACAAAACTTTCTGAAGACATAAATTTTTGCACAATAATATTTTTTGGTAGTTTTTGGTAAAATTTTCTCCAAATGTTGGTAGATTATTTTTGTCTCAAGTTTCGACCGTGACTGTAATGGTTCGCATTATTGTAGTTCGTGATCGATAACTCTTTATCTAGAAAGTGTTCGTGTGGAAGCGTAATATAGAATTACATGCTTTTTTCCACTAAAAAATTCTTGAATTTCAAGAAAATCGTGCTTTTGACTATGACATTTACAAAATCAAAATTTTCTATAGAAATAAAATTTTGACAAAATTTTCTATAGAAATAAAATTTTGACAAAATTTTCTGCTGAAATAAAATTTTGTCAAAAATTACTATAGAAATAAAATTTTGACAAAATTGTCTATAGGAATACAATTTTGAAAAAATTTTCTATATAAGTAAAATGTTGACAAAACATTTTCCAAAGAAAAAAAATTGATCAAATTTTCTCTGTAGAAATAAAATTTTGACAAAACTATCTGAAGACATAAATTTTTGCACAATAATATTTTTTGGTAGTTTTTGGTAAAATTTTCTCCAAATGTTGGTAGATTATTTCTTAAGTTTCGACCATGACTATATTGGTTCGCATTATTTTTGTACACGATCGATAACTTTTTATCTAGAAAGTGTTTGTGTGGAAGCGAAGTATCACATGCTTTTCTCGACTAAAACATTCTTGAAATTCAAGAAAATCGTGTTTTTGACTATGGCTTTTATAAGATCAAGATTTTCTTCCCGTATGAACTTGTCTGTTTTGTCAAATTTGTAAAAGACTATTGGCAAATAACATTGTTAAAGACTTTCTTAAATTATTAAAATATTTGGTCAAAACTATTGTACCATAAATCTGATATTGGCTGACAAATGTCTACACAAAAGGTAATAAATCATTCTACGGTACTGACCAGGGTGAAAAAGTATTTAAAAAATTACTACAGTACTGCATCTTCCATCCCTGATTTTAGGGCATGTGATTGTTCTCTATTACAGAACAATTGAATTATTAGGTCCATTGTGGTGTTGAACTCTCTCGCTTTTATTAGTGGGATCTGACAGAATATATGTTTAAATCTCTATTTTATTTTTGGATAAGGAGTAGGGGAAAATTTAAGCTGATCGAATTCACTAAACATGAATAACTGAGTCCATCTCCATAGCTAGAATCCTATTTCCATGCTATTTGAAGCATATCTCTTATTGATATTGTATATGAATTGTGGCGACATTGTATAATTTAGCTCTTATAGAAGTCCTCTCTCTCTCCCACTCTCGCATCACAATAATATTTTCCACTTGTCAATAAGGTGAAATTGATGTCAACACCATCAACATTTAAACAAATATCTGACAAATTGACGGAATGAATACGGAAATCCTACTTTCCTTAATACATGCGTGAAATTGTGTCCCTCAGTTCTCCCTCTCTGAAAGGTAAATAGTGATTGTTAATGTGATATTTACATACATTTACACAAATAAGCGAAGCATTACATAAAATGCAATTGAGACTAAAGCCTATATTACGTAGCTGTATTTTATATAGTACTGCGGGTAAAACAAAGTAAGATTTCTTTACAAATACAAAATCATATCATATATACCACATTACAGAATATTCATCCTTATTCCTTTTTGCTTTTTAGCCATCTACAAACATAAGACCCCCTCTTTCATGGAGATGCAGCAGCGACATAAGCCAATATTTTCTTTCTCTAATTTATACAACGGTTGGACAAACATTGACATAGTCTGCTATAAAATAAATACAACCGAGAACACCATGATGATGATGTTATGAGAGTGTAAGCAATGATGATGGAGACAAGGGGTGTCGGACATTCGCTTCGCATTTTGGTTTATTTAAATACCTACCTGAGGCTGATAGACGACACTGCGATCGATGTTGCTGATTTCCAATGTTAAATTATGCAAATGCCTTTCCATGGGATCGGTGACAACCCAGAGGGTGACAACAAGACCATCGACCAGCAACAGGCCGCACACCAATAAAATCAGTTGAATATCCTGTAGCATTTTATCCTTGAAGACACTGCCGGTGCGAGTGAAAATGCGATGGACACGATACGTCTTGGCAAACATCGAACCAAAAGCCAATGAGAAACCAGCCGATAATAAATAAACACGAGCCTGAAACAAAAGGACATCACGTAAATGAATTACAAGGAAATTTTTCAGAAGGACATCATCATCATCATTGTGATGGTCCAAGAACATTGTAGACAAATGGATGAACATAAAAATAATCTACAGAGGACTACTACTAGCTGGGAAATTTTATCAAATAAATTGGGGCAACAGGTGTAAAAAGGAAATGAAAAGCCAAAAGAAAAATGAAATCAATTTCACTTACAACTTAATTTGGTATTGTCATTGCAATTATTTATTTAAATGTATCACAGAATTTATGTCCCAATTATTGTTGAAGCGGAAATGGGAAATTGTAATGGTAGGAAGTTTTAAGAAAGTTTCCTGACCAAATATAGATTGCGGAAATATATATCCAAAATAAATTCAGATAGTTTGATATGTTCAAAAATTATGATATTGTAAAAGCTGTTTTTTAAGAGCTTGCTGATTTGAAATCAAATTATGAAATGGCAAAAACAAATTATTTGGTAGATAATTTTTTGCCATTCAACATTGAAATATAATTTCGGGCATCGGTATTGTAAAAGCTGTGTTTTTAAGAGCTTGCTGATTTGAAATCAAATTATGAAATGGCAAAAAAAAATTATTTGGTAGATAATTTCTTGTCATTTAACATTGAAATATAATTTCGGGCATATGGCCCCCACGACTATTTTGCACAAAGGTCATTCTGGTGGTCAATTTTTACACCACCTTTTGAAGTAGTTGAGGGCGTATTTCACCAATGACACTTTGAATATTGGTTACCAAAGCGTCAATCGTTGCTGTTTTATCCACGTAAACCAAAGACTTCAAGTATCCTCACAAAAAATAATCGTGTTGCGTCAAATCTTACGAACGCGAATACCAATTAACCGGTCCATTTCTCGAAATAATTTTGTCGTTGAAATGTTCTTTCAATAAGTCCATTGTTTCGTACAAACAGCACATTTATCGGAATGCATTGGTAATACTTGAACAGATCTTCGTTTGAAATGCGGCAATTTTGCATGCCGCCTTATCACTGAAGAGAATCTTTCGTCTAATTAATTAAGGGACCAATTACTGAATTCATGTTGATTTGCCAAACAATACTGAGTAGAGACGTCACTTTAAATTGTCAAAACAGCTGTAAATTGTCAAAACAGCTATCCCTTTATATCTAAATTTTTCTACACTTCGTCAACGATTCCTTTGCGCCAAAATAGAAATTGGAAGAAGTTCCACTACCATTCCTGGGGTAGTCTATAACTTTTTCCACTTCCAATAGAAGTTTGTGTTTTCATAAATCGAATTTTTGGAATTATTAAAAGAATCTATTTATTTATAAATTTCAAGTGTGGTAGTTGATCAATGCCACCATGCAATGAAATTCGATGCTATTCACTGGGTTGACAGCTTCAGTGCCCAGTGGGTTTCGTCTGAAGTTAATAATTTGGGAAATGACCAAGAGTTAGACTTTATTAGTCGACCTGTAGAGGGGTAAGAACACGGTTGCCAATCGAGCCAAATATAATCTACCAAAATTTGGTGAAAAAAAACTACCAAACTAAAAAGTCTTCTACAGAAACAATTTTTGTCAATTTTTTATTTCTATAGAAAATTTTGTCAAAATTTTATTTCTATTGAAAATTTTGTCAAAATTTTATTTCTATAGAAAATTTTCTCAAAATTTTAGTTCAATAGAAAATTTTCTCAAAATTTTAGTTCAATAGAAAATTTTGTCAAAATTTAATTTTTTGCAAAATTTTGCCAAAATTTTATTTCAATAGAAAACTTTGTCAGTAATTTATTTTTTATTTTGACAAAATAATAGTCATAAAATTTTGACAAAATTTTCAATAGAAATAAAATGTTGACAAAATTTTCCATGGAATTAAAGTTTTGGCAAATTTTATTTCTATAGAAAATTTTTTAAAAATTTTATTTCTATGGAAAATTGTGTAAAAATTTTATTTCTATAGAAACTTTTGTTCAAATTTTATTTCTATTGAAAATTTTGTAAAAATTTGTTTTCTATAGAAAATTGTGCCAAAAAAATAATTTTTGTTGAAAAATTAGTAAATATTTTATTTCTATAGAAATTTTTGTCAAAATTTTATTTCTATAGTAAATTTTATTACTATTATTTTATAGAAAATTTTGTCAAAAGTTTATTTATATAGAAAATTTTGTCAAAATTTCATTTCTATGGAAAATTTTGTCAAGAATTTATTTCTATAGAGAATTTTGTCAAAATTTTATTTTTTGCAAAATACTGTCAACATTTTATTTCTATAGAAAATTTTGTCAAAATTTTCTATTGAAATATTCACAAAAAATCTTCTACAGAAAAAATTTTTATCAATTTTTTATTTCTATAGAAAATTTTCTCAAAATTTTATTTCCATAGAAATTTTTTTCAAAACTTTATTTTTATACAAAATTTTGTTAATTTTTTTTTTCTATAGAAAATTTTCTCAAAATTTTAGTTCAACAGAAAATTTTGTCAAAATTTTATTTTTTGCAAAATTTTGCCAAAATTTTATTTCAATAGAAAACTTTGTCAGAAATTTATTTTTTATTTTGACAAAATAATAGTAATAACATTTTGACAAAATTTTCAATAGAAATAAAATGTTTGCAAAATTTTCCATAGAATTATAATTTTGACAAAATTTTGCAAAAAAATTAATTTCTGAAAAAATTTTGCCAATAATTTATTTCTATGGACGATTTTGTCAACATTTTATTTCTATTGAAAAGTTTGTCAAAATTTTATTGCTATTATTTTATAGAAAATTTTGTCAAAATTTTATTTTTATAGAAAATTTTGTCAAAATTTTATTTCTGTAGAAAATTTTGTCAAAATTTTATTTCTGTAGAAAATTTTGTCAAAATTTCATTTCTATGGAAAATATTGTCAAGAATATATTTCTATAGAGAATTTTGTCAAGAATTTATTTCTATAGAGAATTTTGTCAAAATTTTGTTTTTTGCAAATTGTTGTCAACATTTTATTTCTATAGAAAATTTTGTTTAAATTTTATTTTTATAGAAAATTTTGTCAAAATTTTATTTCTATAGAAAATTTTGTCAAATTTTTTTTCCTATAAAAAATTTTTGTGAATATTTATTTCTATAGAAAATTTTGTCCAAATTTTTTTCTTATAGAAAATTTTGTCAAAATTTTTTTCCTATAGAAATTTTTGTCAAAATTTTATTTCTATAGAAAATTTTGTAAAAATTTTATTTCTATGGAAAATTGTGTAAAAATTTTATTTCTATAGAAACTTTTGTTAAAATTTTATTTCTCTAGAAACTTTATTTCGGTAGAAAATGTTATCAAAATTTTATTTCTATAGAAAATTGTGTCAAAAAAATAATTTTTGTAGAAAAATTGGTAAATATTTTATTTTTATAGAAAATTTTGTCAACATTTTATTTCCATAGAAAATTTTGTCAAAATATTATTTCTATAGAAAATTTTGTCAAAATTTTATTTCTATAGTAAATTTTATTACTTTTATTTTATAGAAAATTTTGTCAAAATTTTATTTACATAGAAAATGTTGCCAATATTTTAGTTATATAGAAAATTTTGTGAAAATTTTATTTCTGTAGAAAATTTTGTCAATATTTTATTTCTATAGAAAATTTTATTTATTTAGAATAAAATTTTGACGAAATTTTCTATAGAAATATTCACAAAAAATTTTTGTGAATATTTCTTTCTAGAGAAAATTTTGTCCAAATTTTTTTCCTACAGAAAATTTTGTCAAAATTTTATTTATTTAGAATATTTGGTAAAAATGTTATTTCTATAGAATATTTTGTAAAAATGTTATTTCTATAGAAACTTTTGTCAAAATTTTATTTCTATAGAAAATTTTGTCAAATTTTTTTTTCCTATAGAAAATTTTGTTATAATTTTATTTCTATAGAACATTTTTTCAAATTTTATTTCTATAGAAAATTTTGTAAAAATTTTATTTCTATGGAAAATTGTGTAAATATTTTATTTCTATAGAAGCTTTTGTTAAAATTTTATTTCTATAGAAAATTTTGTCAAAATTTCATTTCTGTAGAAAATTTCATCAAAATTTTATTTCTATAGAAAATTGTATCAAAAAAAAATTTGTTGTAGAAAATTTAATAAATATTTTATTTCTATAGAAAATTTTGTTAAAATTTTATTTCCATAGAAAATTTTGTAAAAATATTATTTCTATAGAAAATTTATCAAAATTTTATTTCTATGGAAAATTTTATTTCAATAGAAAATTTTGTCAAAATTTTATTTCTATAAAAGATTTATTATGCAAAAAGAGGGACATACCGTTTATAGCTGGCGCATATGCTTGGATACATGCAAACCCTCCGAATTCTGAGTCTGAGGAATGCAACCTAGATTTTCCAACCACTGATTGGAATGTTGGCCATTTGGATGAGTTTGATGGACCTTTGTCACATCTGGCTGAGTAAGCATTCATGATATCCATGATGTAAAGGTATACAAAAGCGATCAGCCGAAGGATTATGATACGGGCAAATCTCCACCAGAGTCAGAAATAAAAAGAGGCAAAGTCGAGGGAGATACCAAAGATACAGGCATGGAAGAACATCGAGGGTTGTTGCGAGAGTCTGTGAGTTCTGTGAAGGGGTCATTCTTTATGACTCAATCGAAACGTCTGATGTTTTACGGTTCCTCCATATAAATCTTCACCATTGTAAGACCCCTTTCGTGATGAAAGGGGATCTTGTTCTTATTCAAGAACGATATGTGTATGTTATAGGAACAAAATCTGTATCCTTAATAACAAACAATTCAGTAGGGTTAGTAAAGATGGGTTGGTCCAAGCCGGGTTCAGGGCTTCCTTAGTGGTATGCTTTAAACATTTAACAAAATTTTAAATTCTTCGTCTATACTCTTCATTCTTGTCGATTTTCCCCTATTGATTAAGATGCCAATGTTAATCCTATAACCATAAATGAAGTAAAATGTTCCATTCCAATCCCATAGGTCATTAAAAGTGTTGGCAAAAGAAAAAAAAAAAAAACAAGAAAACCACACAATAAACAACCATTTGAAGCAACAAGCCCTAGGGATTCGAAGAAACAAATGCCGCAAAATACACAAACTTCTTAATTAACAATTATTGAGGAGGACGGGAGATAGAGGAACAGAATTGTGTGGAAAAGGAAAATCCACTTGAAATATCTTCGTCTAAAAAAATGTTCAAATCTGCTTAATTTATGTAAATAAAATATTTTGCTGAATTTTCTCAGCCATTGATTTTATTTCAGAAGTGAGGGAGTTGGAAGTATTCTTTAAGATTTTGAGATTTCTGTGTGCGTTTTTTCTTTTGTGTGCAATAAAAAGCAATCAATGGCCAAACACAAATAGGGAATAATATCAAGATTCGGGGGTAATTGGGACATTTAATCCAATTATTATGAATTTCAAAAATTATCTAACGTGGGTAATAAAACAAAAAGTTCTACAAATTCGGTTAAGCCGGAGCTCTTTATCCAATTACCATGGTTCAAATAAAGTTCACTTTATTTACATAACCGTTAGTAACTTAAAGAAGGGACAGAAAAAAAAATTATGTGTTTTCAAAAATGAAATTAGATTTTAATTATCGCTGACCTCTAGTAATTCTCGACTTTGGGGTTAACAAAATACCGAATACACAGAAAAAAATTTCCGTAGTTAAACTAACGCTAAATTTAACTTAATTTTATTGGAGACAATTTATTTGCTAATAGTAAAATTTTATTATTTTTATCGAAATTTTCCACACCTTAATGAAATCTTACTTTTTTAAGTATGTCTCAAAAATTTTATGAACTAAACGTAGGTATAAAGTTCAATGACCGTACATATAAGTTCAATATGACCTAAAGCAAACGTAAATTTTAATACGATTCCCAAAAATAGTAAGAATGAACTACGGTATGGTTAAAATGGTCATGATTTGGCGCCAATGATTTTCTTCTTTACTTTTATTTAATTTTTTCCTCTATGAGAGGATGTAATTTCGTGAACTGCAGTTAAAAAGTACAATAGGGAATTAAAATTTCCTGGTTTTAACAAACCTTTGGGGAAATCTCAAAATGTGGAGTAAAATTTAGTTTAATTTTCGTGCGAGGTAGTTAATTCTTCCTATAAAACAGTTCACTTTTTTTCGGTGTATTATCGGGAAAATGTCAGTACTGAAGTCCTGGACAAGCAAACGTTTCGGTCGCAGGCCATGAACATTCCAATTGCGGTTGCCACAGTTGGTAGAATTCTACCAAAAATGGTAGATTTTTTACTGTTTGGTAGATTGGTAGAAATGTTTATAGTTTGGTAGATTTTGAAAAATATTCCTCTCCAACTAAGAGGTACTTCACACATTTTCTGTAGAAATACAATTTTTGACAAAATTTTCTTTAGAAATAAAATTTTGACAAAATTTTCTTTAGAAATAAAATTTTGACGAAATTTTCTTTGAAAATAAAACTTTGACAAAAATTTCTGTAGAAATAAAGTTTTAACAAAACTTTCTATTGAAAACTTCTATTGACATTTTGACAAAATTTTCTATAAAAATAATATTTTGGCAAAATTTTAAATAGAAATAAAATCTTCACAAAATTTTCTATAGAAATAAAATGTTGACAAAATTTCCTATAGAAATATAATTTTGACAAAATTTTTAGAAATAAAATTTTATGACAAAATATTGTATAGAAATAAAATGTTTACAAAATTTTTCTGGAAATACAATTTTGTCAAAGTTTTCTATAGAACTGAAAATATAACAAAATTTTGTATAGAAATACAATTTTTACAAAATTTGCACAAATAAAATTTTAACAAAATTTTCTATAGAAATAAAATTTTTTCAAATTTTTCTATATCAAAATAAGAGATAATTTTCTGTAGAAAACTAACATTTTGAATTTTTTATAGAAATAACATTTTGACAATTTTTTTATAGAAATAAAATTTTGAAAAAATTTTCTACAGAAATAAAATTGACAACATTTCCTATAGAAATAAAATTTTGACAAAATTTTCTATGGAAATAAAATTTTTGCAAAAATTTCTATGGAAATAACATTTTAACAAAATTTTCTATAGAAATTAAATTTTGACAAAATTTTCTACAGAAATAAAATTTTGACAAAATTTTAAATAGAAATAAAATCTTCACAAAATTGTCTTTAGAAATATTTTTTTTTTTAATTTTCTATAACATAAAGTTATGACAAAATTTTCTATAGAAATAAAATTTGAACAAAATTTTTTTGGAAATAAAATTTTTGTCAAAGTTTTCTATAGAACTGAAAATATGACAACATTTTCAATAGAAATACGATTTTTACAAAATTTGTACAAATAAAATTTTAACAAAATTTTCTATAGAGGTTCAAGTGTAGTTCACTTTGGGTTGAGTGAATTACCCGAATTTATTCTGATAATTGGTTGATAGTTTTGCTTCAAGTAGAGGATGCTGATGAGGAATGTGGTAATTCCGAAACAGCTGTACATCCAACCATCTTGCAGTCTATAGGGCTTTGCCCAAATAAATTTGACAAGCATACTTTTCCTCTGTTGGTTAAGCTACACTTGTAGTTTAGTCAATGCATGGCTTTAAGCTGAGATCAAAAACAACAATAAAGTTTTTGAATTTTCTATAGCATAAAATTATGACAAAATTTCCTATATAAATAAAATTTTAACACAATTTTTATGGAAATAAAATTTTGTCAAAGTTTAGAAATACAATTGTTACAAAATTTTTACAAATAAAATTTTAACAAAATTTTCTATAGAAATAAAGTTTTTTCAAAAATTTCTATAGCATAAAATTAAGAGACAATTTTCTGTAGAAATTGCAGTTTCACAAATTTTTTATAGAAATAAAATTTTGACAAAGTTTTCTATAGAAAAAAAATTTTGACAAAATTTTCTTTTGAAATAAAATTTTGACTAAATTTTCTATAGAAATAAAATTTAGACAAAATTTCCTATAGAAATAAAATTTTGACAAAGATTCCTATATTAATAAAATTTAGACAAAATCGTCTATGGAAATAAAATTTTGACAAAATATTCTATAGAAATAAAATTAAAAAAAAAATGTAGAAATAAAATTTTGTCAAATTTTCTATAGGACTGAATATGACAAAATCTTCTGTATAAATAAAATTTTGACATAATTTGTACAAATAAAATGTTAAAAAAATATTCTATAGAATTTAATTTTTTTTTTCAAATTGTCTGCTTGGTAGATTGTTTATAGTTAGAATTGTTTTGTTTATAGTTAGAATTTTGACAAAAATTTTGTTTAGAAATAAAATTTTGATAAAATTTTCTAAAGATTTTTTTTTTTAATTTTTTATAGCATAAAATGTGACAAAATTTTCTATACAAATACATTTTTAACACTAGTTTTATGGAAATAAAATTTTGTCAATGTTTTCTGTAGAACTGAAAATATGACAACATTTTCTATAGAAATACAATTTTTACAAAATTTGTACAAATAAAATTTTAACAAAATTTTCTATAGAAATAAAATTTTTGCAAAATTTTCTATAGCATAAAATTAAGAAACAGTTTTCTGTAGAAATACAATTTTGACAGATTTTTTATAGAAATAAAATTTTGACAAAATTGTTTATAGAAATAAAATGTTGAGAAAATTTTCTATAGAAATTAAATTTTATTTATTTTGTTTCTTATTCGATCTTTTTCTGTTTTAATAAAATGCCTTATTTTATTATTATTGAGATCTCAAGCTTGACAAAATAAAGCATTTTATGAAATTAAATTTTGGTAAAATTTCCAATATAAATAAAATTTTAACAAAATTTTATATAGAAATACAAATTTTTCAAAGTTTTCTATAGCATAAAACTATGAGTAAATTTTCTGTAGAAATAAAAATTTGTCAAATTTTTTATAGAAATAACTTTTTGACAAAATTTTACATAGAAATAAAACTTTGTATAGAAATACAATTTTGACAGAAATAAAATTGGCAGAATTTCCTATATAAATAGAATTTTGACAAAATTTTCTATGGAAATAAAATTTTTATAAAATTTGTATGAATAAAATTTTAACAAAATTTTTTTATGGAAATAACATTTGGTCAAAGTTTTGTATAAAATTGAAAATATGAAAAAATGTTCTATAAAAATAAAATTTTGTCAAAATTTGTACAAATAAGATTTTCAATAGAAATAATTTTGTTTGACAAAATTTTCTATAGAAATAAAATATGATTTTTTTTGCTTTGGTAAAAATTTCTCCAATTATTATTCCTCGTTTGATTGTGAAGTAGCATGACCGCAAAAAATCTCAAAATCTTTAAATCTCAAACCGAACCAATCAGTGGTTCGGTTTGTCTTTTTACGGCAATTGTCGGTTTTCGTGAAAATTCCATTTTCGGCGTTTTCTATAGAACTGAAAATATGACAACATTTTCTATAGAAATAAAATTTTTACAAAATTTGTACAAATAAAATTTTAACAAAATTTTCTATAGAAATAAAATTTTTGCAAAATTTTCTATAGCATAAAATTAAGAAACAGTTTTCTGTAGAAATAAAATTTTGACAGTTTTTTATAGAAATAAAATTTTGACAAAATTTTTTATAGAAATAAAATTTTGAGAAAATTTTCTATAGAAATTAAATTTTGGTAAAATTTCCAACATAAATAAAATTTTAACAAAATTTTATATAGAAATACAAATTTTTCAAAGTTTTCTATAGCATAAAACTATGAGTAAATTTTCTGTAGAAATAAAATTTTGTCAAATTTTTTTATAGAAATAAATTTTTGACAAAATTTTACATAGAAATAAAATTTTGTATAGAAATACAATTTTGACAGAAATAAAATTGGCAGAATTTCCTATATAAATAGAATTTTGACAAAATTTTCTATGGAAATAAAATTTTTATAAAATTTGTATGAATAAAATTTTAACAAAATTTTTTTATGGAAATAACATTTTGTCAAAGTTTTGTATAAAAATGAAAATATGAAAAAAATTTCTATAAAAATAAAATTTTGTCAAAATTTGTACAAATAATATTTTCAATAGAAATAATTTTTCAATAGAAATAATTTTTTTGACAAAATTGTCTATAGAAATAAAATATGATTTTTTTTTTTTGCTTTGGTAAAAATTTCTCCAATTATTATTCCTCGTTTGATTGTGAAGTGGCATGACCGCAAAAAATCTCAAAATCTTAAAATCTCAAACCGAACCAATCGGTGGTTCGGTTTGCCTTTTTACGGCAATTGTCGGTTTTCGTGAAAATTCCATTTTCGGTGTACAGGTAAAATTTTAAAGAAGCCCCATCTTTGGTTGGGAATCAATAACAAAATCCTTATGCGAGATGAAAATCTTTGAATCCAAGTGAATTTCTTTTTGAGTGTATGCAGTTCATTTGAGACTGATATGACTTAGGACTAATCTCAGACTTTGTCTTGTTTTTCAACACCTCTTTTCTCAAAGGTCTAATAAATGTCCTGTAGGAAACTGACTGCTATCCAATACCAAATACTCAACAAAAATCATTCTATGGTTTTTGTACGTTTGTTTTTTCCAAGTTAGATTCATGTTCGATGTTTCCCTAGTGGCACATAAATTTTTCATTCCAAATTTTAGATGGGTCTTGGTGAAATCTCTCCATCTCCCAATGCCTCTAAATCGATTCATTTCAAGAGATTTTCTTTTTTTTTTTTGCCAAAAAAAGGAATAGATTTGAGTCCTCACCATTTGCCACCTATTCACTATTCACAAGAATCTAGAGCATTTGGTAGGATATGAATGTGAATCTCTATAAGTGGTTGTGCGTGCTGGTATGAGTGTTCTATGGAGCAGCTTGATCCTTTGATTTCCTGTTTTAAATGTTTCCGTTTCTTTTTTTTCACCATCAGTTTTTATTTTTGGTTTTTTTTGGAAGTGTAAGCGAATATATGCGTGCTAAGGTGTTGTGATTCCTTAACCGAAAATTGATGATGTGATTTTTATTTCTTTTTCGTTGGCATGAACAAAAAAAAAATTTGTGCCATTGTTGTTTAGAATTTTTTCATTAACCCCCCTTCTCCTATATATCTTTTTTGCCCTTCACTCATAGTGCTCGTAAATGCGGTTGTGTGGTCATATCCTATTGTTTGGTTTAATAAGAAACAAAGAAACAAAAAAGGTTACTACCATTGTTGTTGGGAAGAAAAATGTTTACTTACAACTTTTTCATTGTGATGCTTTATTTGCTACATCGTCCGTCTTTCCGCCTGACTCGTTTTCCGTTTTTTTTTTTTTGTCCTCTTTTAAGACAACAGGTCGCTTGTTTTCTACTTTCTTTGGATTTATTTGTTCATTAGACATTTAAGTGTAATAAATTCCATTTTAAGACTTGTGGTTTTGTATCGCCTAATGATCTCTTTGGATTATTCTAATACCAGATAATAACTTTCTTCTATCCTCATTTTGGCCTAATTTAATTTGGTTAGAAATTGCCAAAGTCAAAATGCCAGAAAAAAACAGGAAGAGTCCTTTTTTTCTGTACATATATTTAAAGAGGACGTATACACTCAAAAAAATTCCAAATATTTTGGCTCTCCCTTAAGGATTTTGATATTGATTCCGAGCCAAAAATGCGGGTTGTTTAAGACCCTTTTTAGCCATCTATCTGGCTTTAAATCAATAAAATTACAGAATACAGATCCCATTTATTGTATTAATATTAATAAAGCTATTCACGTACAAACAAATTCCACTTTAAAAATCCAAATTCAAAAAAAAAAAAAAAAAAGACAAGTAAAGGGTGATACGGTCAAAATTTGGTCAATATAAACTTGACGTATTTCTTTCAATTTTGCATTTAAAAACCTGAACACCCCTCATTTTGAAGGTGTGTGTGTGTAGAATGTTGTTCCTATTTTGATTTTGGAATTCACTCTTCAGTTGTCAAAATGCCGTCCAAGCAAGAAGAGCAGCGTATCAAAATTTTGCTCGCGCATCGCGAAAATCCGAGCTACTCGCACGCAAAGCTGGCAAAATCGCTAAAAGTTGCCAAATCAACCGTTACAAATGTAATTAAAGTGTTTGGGGAACGTTTGTCAACAGCCAGGAAGTCTGGATCGGGGGCAAATCGAAAACCGGAAGCCGCTGAGACGACAAAGAGAGTTGCCGGTAGTTTCAAGCGAAACCCTAATCTATCTCTCCGAGATACCGCAAATAAGCTGGGTGTATCGTCTACAACTGTGCATTGAGCCAAAAAAAAGAGCCGGACTATCGACTTACAAGAAGGTAGTGACGATGATAAACAAAATACGACGGCCAAAGCGCGATCCCGGAGGCTGTACACGACGATGCTGACGAAGTTTGACTGCGTGGTAATGGACGACGAAACCTACGTCAAAGCCGACTACAAGCAGCTTCCGGGACAGGAGTTTTATACGGCGAAAGGAAGGGGAAAGGTAGCAGATATTTTCAAGCACATAAAACTGTAAAAGTTCGCAAAGAAATATCTGGTTTGGCAAGCCATCTGTAAAGCAGCATTTTCATAGCTTCCGGGACTGTCAACCAAGAAATTTACGTGAAAGAGTGTTTGAATAAACGTCTGCTGCCTTTCCTGAAGAAACACGATTGTTCCGTACTGTTTTGGCCGGATTTGGCATCTTGTCATTACGGTAAAAAGGCCATGGAGTGCTACGCCGCCAACAACGTGCAGGTGGTTCCCAAGGACAAGAACCCTCCCAACACGCCAGAGCTCCGCCCAATTGAGAAATACTGGGCTATTGTCAAGCGGAACCTAAAGAAGACCAAAAAAACTGCTAAAGACGAGCAGCAGTTAAAGGCAAACTGGCTTTCTGCGGCGAAGAAGGTGGACATGGGGGCTGTACAAAATCTGATGGCAGGTGTCAAGCGTGAGGCCCGGCAATTCGGATTTGGAAAAGCGAAAGCCTAACTGAATATTTTCCTGAATTTTATACTAATTGAACTTGAAAAAGAAATTTGATTTGATTTTTTAAATAAACGATTTCACCGATTTACACGCGTTTTCCCTTGACCAAATTTTGACCGTATCACCCTTTATATACGGATCTTATATACCCTCCACCATGGATTGCGTAGAAACTTCTACGAAAACCTGTCATCCACAATCGAATTACTTGGGTTGTGGTATCTTAAAACTTCTTAACATCGTTTTCTAAATTGTGATTTAGTCCATACGTGATATATATTAGAAAAAAAGTTATATATAGTTAAGTCTACAAATAATTACGAATCTATATGGACATTTTGCACGATACGTAGAGAGCCAGAATTGAAATATGGGGGTCGCTTATATGGGGGTTATATACAATTATGATATGGACCAATTTTTGTATGATTGGGGATCGATTTATCTGAGGGCTATATATAACTATAGACCGATATGGACCTAGTTAGGCATGGTTGTTAACGGCCATATACTAGCACAATGTACCAAATTTCAACTGACTCGGATGAAATTTGCTCCTCCAAGAGGCTCCAAAACCAAATCTCTGGATCGGTTTATATGGGGGCTAAATAAAGGGTGGATAAAATTTCAAGGGCCGATGTTGATTTTGAATAAAACACTAACTATTTAGGAAATTATTGCCAAATGGCCGCCGCGACCTCGGTGGCACACCTTCACCCGATGGACCAAATTTTCGATGACGCTGAGGCATAATGAAGGTTCTATGCCGTTAATGTGCCGAATTATCTCATCCTTTAGCTCTTGAATTGTTGCTGGCTTATCGACGTACACCTTTTCTTTCAAATAACCCCAAAGAAAAAAGTCCAACGGTGTCAAATCACATGATCTTGGCGGCCAATTGACATCGCCATTACGTGAGATAACACGGCCATTGAATTTGTTGCGCAAAAGAGCCCTTGTTTCGTTAGCTGTGTGGCAAGTGGCACCGTCCTGCTGAAACCACATATCGTCCACATCCATATCTTCGGGCCATAAAAAGTTCGTTATCATCTCACGATAGCGAACACACATCACAGTAACTGCCTGACCGGCCTTATTTTGGAAAAAATACGGCCCGATGATGCCGCCAGCCCATAAACCGCACCAAACAGTCACTCTTTGTGGGTGCATTGGTTTTTCGACAATCACTCTTGGATTCTCATTCACCCAAATGCGGCAATTCTATTTATTGACGAATCCACTGATGTGAAAATGTGCCTCATCGCTGAAGATGATTTTCTTCGAAAATTGATCATCCACTGTTGCCATTTCTTGGAACCATTTAACACGTTGTTGGATTGTGTATCACTCAATGGTTCAAATTGAGTAAGTCTGAAATAGAGAAATGTCAAATAAAATTCGGAAAAAAAAACTTGGCGTTTAGGTGTGGTTCACATTCAACATCGGCCCTTACAATTTAACCACCCTTTATGATTATGGACTGATATGGACCACTTTTGGCATGGTTGTTAAATATTATATACTACCACCACGTACCAAATTTCAACCAGATCGGATGAATTTTGCTTCTCCAAAAGGCACCGGAGGTCAAATCTGGGGATCGGTTTATATGGGGCCTATATATAATTATGGACTGATATGAACCAATTCCTGCATGGTTGTTAGAGACCATATACTAATACCATGTACCAAATTTCAACTGAATCAGATGAATTTTGGCCTTCCAAGAGGCTCCGAAGGACAAATCAAGGGATCGGTTTATATGGGACCTATATATAATTATGGACCGATTTCGACCAATTTTTGCATGTGTGTTTGAGGCCATATATTAACACCACGTACCAAATTTGAACTGAATCAGATGAATTTTGGTCTTCCAAGAGGCTCCGGAGGGCAAATCTGGTGATCGGTTTATATGGGGGCTATATGTAATTATGGACCCATGTGGACCAATTTTTGCATGGTTGTTAGATACCATATACTACCACCATGTACCAAATTTCAGCCGGATCGGATGAACTTTGCTTCTCTTACAGGATCCGCAAGCCAAATCTGGGGATCGGTTTATATGGGGGCTATATATAATTATGGACCGATATGGACCAATTTTTGCATGGTTGTTAGATACCATATACTAACATCATGTACCAAATTTTAGCCAGATCGGATGAAATTTGCTTCTCTTAGAGCAATCGCAAGCCAAATTTGGGGGTCCGTTTATATGGGGGCTATACGTAAAAGTGGACCGATATGAACAAATTTTTGCATGATTGTTAGAGTTCATATACTACCACCATATACCAAATTTCAGCCGGATCGGATGAAATGGACCAATTTTCGCATGGTTGTTAGAGACCATATACTACCACCATGTACCAAATTTCAGCCGGATCGGATGAACTTTGCTTCTCTTAGAGGATCCGCAAGCCAAATTTGGGGGTCCGTTTACATGGGGGCTATACGTGAAAGTGGACCGATGTGGTCCATTTGTAATACCATCCGACCTACATCAATAACAACTACTTGTGCCAAGTTTCAAGTCGATAACTTGTTTCGTTCGTAAGTTAGCGTGATTTCAACAGACGGACGGACATGCTCAGATCGACTCAGAATTTTATCACGACCAAGAATATATATACTTTATGGGGTCTTAGAGCAATATTTCGATGTGTTACAAGCGGAATGACAAAGTTAATATACCCCATCCTATGTATGTGGAGGGTATAAAAAACGTTATTTCAAAGATGCTAAATCCTCAAAATAAGTCTTAGCCTATATTTGAAGCATATTAATCTTTAATCTCATAATAGCTTCAACATTCCAATTAATTTAAGGACGATTTCTTTAAATTATAAATGTGTTTCATTACTTTAAGGACAATTTGCCTTAGCTCAAAGAAATACGACTTCAGTGGAGGGACGCAAATTTCCAAAATGTATGTCCTAAATTTAATAAAAAATATTTGTGAAGCAAAGATTCTAAATTTTGTTTTAATTAAAATTTCATTATTTTAAAGAAATTTATCCTTAATAGTTTGTAAGTTTCACATCCTAAAATTTAGATTGCATACTCTTTAACATCACGTAAATATTTTTTGCAGTGTACCATTTCAGCTTAAAAATTTTGACAAATTTACATTTCCTTGTTACAAATATTGGTCGAGTAAGGAGACCATGGCCGCTCTAAAAAGAGATTTTTGTGTCAGTTGTAATTAAGTTATTTAATTTCAATATTGTTTGGACACTAAAATAAATTATACAATTTAAAAAGCTTTCTTCTCAATTTTTCCTTGCGCAGGATATTCAAACGATATTCAGGGAATGACCATTGATGTTTCATTTAATTTCCATGATGATAATCCATTCAAAAGCAATATTCATAAAATATAGTAGACTTTAAGGAGACATGATAATGACCAAGAAGATTTTTGTGCTTCATCATGATTTTGAATGGAATGTAACAAAAGGGGAAAATGGAGATTTCCAAGGAAAGTATAATGAATCAATTCTTTTTTCTATAACTTTGACATACGAGATAATAAAACTTGAATTATGGAAATTTAGGAGAACATTTCAATTAAAGATAGATGGGATTCCTATTTTTGGAATCCTAAAACCTGTGGTCATCAATTTTAAGGGAATTGAAATATGTACCAAGAAGCAAAGAATTTCACTAAGGATCCCTTTAAGATGTAATTGTAGCCTGTAAGTTTGTGCACTTGTAATACCAAGAAGGACCTGTCTGAGACCAATTGCTTAGTATACCAAATTCTGACAAGATTTTCTATAGAAATAAAATTTTGCACAAATTTTCTATAGAAATAAAATTGTGCAAAAATTTTCTATAAAAATAAACTTCTGCAAACATTTTCGATAGAAATAAAATTTTGCAAACATTTTCTATAGCAGTAACATTTTGCAAAAATTTTCTACAGAAATAAAATTTTGAAAAATTAAAATACAAACTTGTTTTTATTGTATTCGACCTGTAATTTTTTATACCCTCCATCATAGGATGGGGGTATATTAACTTTGTCATTCCGTTTGTAACACATCGAAATATTGCTCTAAGACCCCATAAAGTATATATATTCTGGGTCGTGGTGAAATTCTGAGTCGATCTAAGCATGTCCGTCGGTCCGTCCATCCGTCCGTCTGTTGAAATCACGCTAACTTCCGAACGAAACAAGCTATCGACTTTAAACTTGGCACAAGTAGTTGTTATCGATGTAGGTCGGATGATATTGAAAATGGGCCATATCGGTCCACTTTTACGTATAGCCCCCATATAAAGGGACCCTCAGATTTGGCTTGTGGAGCCTCTAACAGAAGAAAATTTCATCCGATCCGGCTGAAATTTGGTACATGATGTTGGTATATGGTCTCTGACAACCATGCAAAAATTGGTCCATATCGGTCCATAATTATATATAGCCCCCATATAAACCGATCCCCAGATTTGGCTTGTGGAGTCTATAAGAGAAGCTTATTTCATCCGATCCGGCTGAAATTTGGTACATGGTGTTGGTATATGGTCTCTAACAATCATGCAAAAATTGGTCCACATCCGTCCATAATTATATATAGCCCCCATATAAACCGATCCCCAGATTTGGCTTGCGGAGCCTCAAAGAGAAGCAAATTTCATCCGATCCGGCTGAAATTTGGTACATGATGTTGGTATATGGTCTCTAACAAGCATGCAAAAATTGGTCCACATCGGTCCATAATTATATATAGACCCCATATAAACCGATCTCCAGATTTGGCTTGCGAAGCCTCAAAGAGAAGCAAATTTCATCCGATCCGGCTGAAATTTGGTACATGATATTGGTATATGGTCTCTAACAACCTTGCAAAAATTGGTCCACATCGGTTCATAATTATATATAGCCCCCATATAACCCGATCCCCAGATTTGGCTTGCGAAGTCTCCAAGAGAAGCAAATTTCATCCGATCCGGCTGAAATTTGGTACATGGTGTTGGTATATGGTATCTAACAATCATGCAAAAATTGTTCCACATCGGTCCATAATTATATATAGCCCCCATATAAACCGATCCCCAGATTTGGCTTGCGGAGCCTCAAAGAGAAGCAAATTTCATCCGATCCGGCTGAAATTTGGTACATGATGTTGGTATATGGTCTCTAATAACCCTGCAAAAATTGGTCCACATCGGTCCATAATTATATATAGACCCCATATAAACCGATCTCCAGATTTGGCTTGGGAAGTCTCCAAGAGAAGCAAATTTCATCCAATCCGGTTGTAATTTGGAACATGGTGTTAGTATATGATCTTTAACAACCGTGCCAGAATTGGTCCATATCGGTCCATAATTATATATAGCCCCCATATAAACCGATCCCCAGATATGGCTTGTGGAGTCTGTAAGAGAAGCGTATTTCATCCGATCCGGCTGAAATTTGGTACATGATGTTGGTATATGGTCTCTAACAATCATGCAAAAATTGGTCCACATCCGTCCATAATTATATATAGCCCCCATATAAACCGATCCCCAGATTTGGCTTGCGGAGCCTCAAAGAGAAGCAAATTTCATCCGATCCGGCTGAAATTTGGTACATGATGTTGGTATATGGTCTCTAACAACCATGGAAAAATTGGTCCACATCGGTCGATAATTATATATAGACCCCATATAAACCGATCTCCAGATTTGGCTTGCGAAGCCTCAAAGAGAAGCAAATTTCATCCGATCCGGCTGAAATTTGGTACATGGTGTTGGTATATGGTCTCTAACAACCGTGCAAAAGCTGGTTCACATCGATCCATAATT
Source organism: Haematobia irritans (assembly GCF_050003625.1). NCBI lineage: Eukaryota > Metazoa > Arthropoda > Insecta > Diptera > Muscidae > Haematobia > Haematobia irritans. The sequence continues at coordinate 223,435,489 of NC_134398.1, read as the reverse complement.
ATATATAGCCCCCATATAAACCGATCCCCAGATTTGGCTTGCGGAGCCTCAAAGAGAAGCAAATTTCATCCGATCCGCCTGAAATTTGGTACATGATATTGGTATATGGTCTCTAACAACCTTGCAAAAATTGGTCCACATCGGTTCATAATTATATATAGCCCCCATATAAACCGATCCCCAGATTTGGCTTGCGAAGTCTCCAAGAGAAGCAAATTTCATCCGATCCGGCTGAAATTTGGTACATGGTGTTGGTATATGGTCTCTAACAATCATACAAAAATTGGTCCACATCGGTCCATAATTATATATAGCCCCCATCAAGGCCGTAGCCAGGATTTTAATTCGGGGGGGGTTCAACTTTAAAAAAAATATATTCATATAACCTCATGTGTAGAAAATCTTATTTATGCGTAAGTATGTATACAATATTTTTATAATATTAAATTGAGCCGACGGGTTTTTGGGCAGCAAATAAATCAATGACTTCTACAGTCGGCACATTTATTCGGCGATGAACCGACATTAATGCCAATCCATTGAGTCTACTCTCGCTAGTCGAATTTCTAAGATATGTCTTTAATCTCTTCATTGTTGAAAATGAACGTTCGGATGAGCACGTAGTAAATGCAGGGATAGAAAATGCAGTACTATAGTACTTTTTTCAATACCATTTCACCCCGGTCAGTACCGTAGTACCCCCGCGAAGGATTTAGTATCTTTTGTGTAGACATTTTTGAGTCGATATCAGATTTATGGTACAATAGCTTTGACAAAATATTTTAATATTTTGAGAAAGTCTTTATCAACCTTATTTGCTAATAGTCTTTTACAAATATGGCAAAACAGACATGTTCATGTGGGAAGAAAATCTCGATTTTGTAAAAGACATAGTCAAAAACAGGATTTTATTGAACTTCAAGAATGTTTTAGTCGAAAAAAGAATGCGATTCTATATTATCGATTTTTTATTTTGGTAGAAAATGTTGTCCAAATTTTATTTCTATATAGAACTAGCGTAACCCGGCCCGCTTCGCTGCGCCTTCCGAAGCGTATTTGTACAAACATTTTTCGTTAACTTAGTCAACCATATCCTTCGTGCTGAAAACAAATTCGAAAAGATTTGAATTCTTTCAAACAAGTAGTCCGATTTGCCTTTTCGTTTATAGGTACAAATACGGCGGATATGCATATGTAAAACGGTTCGTCTTAAAAAATGTCGAGGAGAGGGTGTACCCTTTCCTCCAAATTTTTTTAAATAATGTTCTGTATTCAAGTAGTTGGACAATCTTCTATATTTCTTCAACATATCTGAAAATTAAGCACTACATTATAATAAAATACAAAGAATTACTGTTTCCCATCCAATAAATCGGAAAAAGCAAAAGTAGTAAAAAATTTTACCACATTAACATTTGCTAAAATGTTGGAAAATGATGCACCCTCTACGTTGGCTGCCAATTTCATGTAAATTTAAGTTCTTTACTAAAAAGAAGTCTGTCAGAAGCCTGTGCAAAAATCATAAAATTATGTACCGAGTTCCCATTTACGGACAACCATCTACTTTCAATTTAAGAATTGAAAGTATATTAATTTCACAACTACTCAATGGTCCCTATAAATTCTATCGAAGTAAATAGACAAAGTTTATTTCAATTTTCCCCTTCCCCAACCAGATATCGAAAATCATATACTAATTTAAAAATCATGTTTAAATTTAATCACCTCCTCCCACGTTCCCTGTAAATTTCAAGTAGATCGGAGATGTTTAAATTTTGCTCTATTGTTCTAAAGGAACGTCACTTTCCTCGAGACAATATCGACAAACACCGTAGTGAATAGAACCCCTAACCTTCCCTGAAAATTCTTGAAATTCAAGTGTGGGGCAAGGAAGGTTGCCTCTTCGTTCATAACCTGCTTTTGCAAATTTCAAGAAAACTTAAGAATTTTGGTTTTTTTCAGTTTTAGAGGAGGAACCCCGACCAAATATCGAAAAGTGATGTAGCGTATGTTTTGTAAACGTCCCAGAAAATGTCAAGCAAATTATAAGCCTAAAGAGGCGGATTCTCTTCCTCCAAATATCACAAAATCAGGTATCAACTATTAATATCGTAACCTCTCCCCAGTCCTCTGTAAATTTCAAGTAACTCGGTAAAGTTTAATTGTTTCTCTGTATGTACTTAAGAGAAGCGGATGTCTCCATATGCCCTTTTATTTTTATTAAAAAATCGGGAACCTGATATAAATTTCATAACCTCACCCATTTTTTCCGTAAAATTTCAGTCGGGGGAGTTTAGTTTTGTTTTCATTGTACTTAAAAAAAAGTCGGGCAAAGGGGTGGTCCCCCCCCCCCGACCAAATATCGAAAAATAATGTAGCGGATTTTTGTCTAGATGCCAACACCAACATTCTATGAAAATTTCAAGCAAATCGCATAATTTTGTTCCAAGTTTCAAAAAGTAGGGCAAGGGGGAGGTCCCCCTCCCCGTCCACATATGAAATCATCAGGTAGCCCATATTATTCCATAACCTCACCGCTTGTTCTCTGTAAATCTCAGATAATTTAGAGAATTTTAGTTTTTTCACTGTACTTTAAAAAAAGTCGAACAAAGGGGAGGTCTCCATCCGCCACCAACCTCAACCTTCAATGCCAACCCCAACCTTCAATGAAAATTTAAAGCAAATAGGTCAACTTTGGTCCAATTTTCAAAAAGGCCGACAAAGGGGAGGTCCCCCTCCGCGATCAGGTGTCAAAAAACGAGGTACCCTATTTTCACCACATGAACGCCCCCTACGATCTCTGAAAGTTTCAAGTAAATTGGTTCAGCCGTTTCGGAGCCAACTCGGAACATACAAACAAACAAACAAATAAACAAACATAGATTGAATTTTATATTTTTATAAAAAATTTTGTCAAAATTTTATTGAAAATTTTGTAAACATTTTATTTCTATAGGAAATTTTTGCAAAATTTTATTTCTATAGAAAAAATTTTTCAAATTTTTTTTCTGTAGATTTTTTTGCAAAATTTTATTTCTATAGAAAATTTTTGCAAAATTTTATTTCTATAGAAAATTTTTGCAAAATTTTATTTATATAGAAAATTTTGTCAAAATTTTATTTTCTTTAAAATTCAGTCTCTTGACAATAATCTTCCAGTGAAATTTTTGTTGAAATTTAGTAAAAAGTACCTTTCCGCTCAAAAAAATACCTTTTTTGTACTTCCTTAAAATTTGTATTTTCCATCCCTGAGTAACTGGCAAAGTGACCAAAGTTTTTAAAAGAATATGCACGTTTGGAAATATCTCTTTATTGCACTCTCCAAGTGCTTCCATCGCTGAATTAGGCAGGTTCTTTTCGCAGTTTTGCGCCATTTCATTTGTTTGGCTGTTTCATTGTTGTTGCTATGGCCAAACAAAGCGAGTCATGTTCACAAAAAGAACAACAAACGCACATAAAAAGCAGAAAGACATTTTCCAAAAATGAAATTTGTGGTACGAGAACAAAAACAATTTGTTTTTTTTCGACCGTCGTTTGACGGGCTTTTCAACTAGTATTCTAGGATTTGTGCAAGTTTTATAGGTAAGCTTTTTTCAAAATAAAACCTTCAGCTTTTCTTCAACATCTTCGATAAGATTTTTCTATGCAGCTAAAAATATATATTTATTTATCTAAAAACATTCATTCATTTCGGGGGGGGTTTGATCCCCCTCATCCCCCCCCCTGAATACGGCCTTGGCCCCCATATAAACCGATCCCCAGATTTGGCTTGCGGAGCCTCAAAGAGAAGCAAATTTCATCCGATCCGGCTGAAATGTGGTACATGATGTTGGTATATGATCTTTAACAACCGTGCCAGAATTGGTCCATATCGGTCCATAATTATATATAGCCCCCATATAAAACGTTCTCCAGATTTGACCTCCGGAGCTTCTTGGAAGAGCAAAATTCATCCGATCCGGTTCAAATTAGGAACGTGGTGTTAGTATATGGTCGCTAACAACCATACCAAAATTGGTCCAATCACACAAAAATTGGTCCATATCGGTTCATAATCATGGTTGCCACTAGAGCCAAAAATAATCTACCGAAATTTTATTTCTATAGAAAATTTTGTCAAAATTTTATTTCTAGAGAAAATTTTGTTAAAATTTTATTCGTTTCATAATAAAATTTTCATCATTGTCAAAATTTTATTTCTATAGAAAATTTTGTCAAAATTTTATTTCTATAGAAAATTTTGTTCAAATTTTATTCGGTTCATAATCTTGGTTGCCACTCGAGCCAAAAATAACCTACCAAGATTTTATTTCTATAGAAAATTTTGTCAAAAGTTTATTTCTATAGAAAATTTTGTTAAAATTTTATTTTTGTAAAAATTTTTTGTCAAAATTTTCTTTCTATAGAAAATTTTGTCAAAATTTTTATTTCTATAGAAAATTTTGTTAAAATTTTATTTCTATAGAAAATTTTGTTAAAATTTTATTTCTGTAGAAAATTTTGTTAAAATTTTATTTCTGTAGAAAATTTTGTTAAAATTTTATGTTTACTTTGTCAAACTGAATTATATACGTATTGGATCGATCTTTTTTGATTTAATATATACCACGTATGGACTTACATACAATTTAGAAGATGGTGGTAGGAGGTTTTAAGATACCTTGCCATCGGCAAGCGTTACCGCAACTTCAGTAATTCGATTCTGGATGGCAGTGTTTAGAAGAAGTTTCTATGCAATCCATGATGGAGGGTACATAAGCTTCGGCCTGGCCGAAATTAAGGCCGTATATACTTGTTTCAATTAATAAATTATTGATAAAAATGAGCTCAAAATCTGTGTTTTTAATTTATTTTTATTTAATTATTCGACTTTTCAGTTTCTTTTGGTACACTCAGAAAATTTTTCCCGATGAAGTCTTTCAATGAAAAGACGAAATATTGAATAAAAGTAAATTAAAAACACAGACCTCGAGCTCGTTTTTTTTCAATAATTTATTAATTGGAAAATTTTCTATAGAAATAAAATTTTGCAGAAATTTACATTATAGAAACAAAATTTTGCAAAAATTTTCATTAGAAATAAAATTTTGCAAAAATTTTCTTTAGCAATAAAATTTTGCAAAAAATTTCTATAGCAAATACATTTTGCAAAAGTTTTTTATAGCGACAAAATTTTCTATAGAAATAAATATTTGACAAAATTTTCCATAGAAATAAAATTATGACAAAATTTTCTATGAAAATACGATTTTGCAAAAATTTTTATAAATATAAAATTTTGCAAACATTTTCTGTTGAAATGAAATTTTGCAAACATTTTCTATAGAAATAAAATTTTAGAAATAAAATGTTGACAACATTTTCTATAAAAATAGAATTTTGATAAAATTTTCTATAGAAATAAAATTTGGAGAAAATTTTCTATTGAAATAAAATTTTGGCAACATTTTCTATAGAAATACAATTCTGACAAATTTTCTATGGAAATAAAATTTTGCAAAAATTTTCTATAGCAATAAAATGTTGACAAAGTTCTCCATTTTTGTAGAAGAAGTAATTCTTCCTTGTTGGTGCAAGCTATAGAACATTTAGAATTTGACTTTTACAATTCAAGGGATATTTATACATCCAAAAAGTCCCTAAATGGTCTATACATTATAATATATAAAATTGAATATAGTGAAATAAATTTCTAAAATTAAGTAAAAAAAGATTTTTTTTTTTCGAAGAAAAACATTGTTTCTTTTTAACCACCAAAATGGTATCATAAACTTTAACAAATCAGTTTTTGTTTTAAATTTGGTAAAATTGTCTTCAAATTTTTGTGGATTATTTTTTTGATATGAGTGCAACCGTTCTTTTGATACAATTTTCATCGCTTCCGCATGCAAAAGAAACATTTGCATTGCTTTTTTGACAAATATTTTTATGCTGAGAGATTATGACACCAATTTTTAACATTCTAACTACTTTTGGAGATGTTCTCTATTATTGTGAATAAAAATTAAAGAACACAAGTTCAAATCCCATCAGCAGCAAATTTGTTTAAAAAAATATTTCTTAAATTCTTTCAAAATTTTTCTCTTTGACAAAACTTTCCTCGTCTTGCTACCATCAACCTTTTTTCATAGTCTCTCTCTCTACATTTAAATAATCTTAATACTTTGTAAACTTTATCAATCTTCAAATAGTATTTGTTAAAGTTTTTGCATAGTTATATTTAGAATTTTATTTCAGGAGAACAAATCAATTTAAGCTTCAGATTCAATGCATTTCAAATGGCCTTCCGAAAAAAATTGAATTTTGATCTTTCAGTTAACTTGCTCAAAACAGTAAGTAAAACAAAAACAAAAAAAAAAGGATTAACAAGGATACAAAAAAACGAAAACAAATACAACTTTAACTACAACAAAACATCAATGTTTAAATGTCAATAAAATACCAACAACAAAATATGAAACAAGAAAGTAAAAAAAAAACAAGTATATACGGCCGTAAGTTCGGCCAGGCCGAAGCTTATGTACCCTCCATCATGGATTGCGTCGAAACTTCTTCTAAGCACTGCCATCCACAATCGAATTACTTAAGTTGCGGTAACGCGTGTAAGGTATCTTAAAACCTCCTAATACCATCTTCTAAATTGTATGTAAGTCCATACGTGGTATATATTAAATCAAAAAAGATCGATCCAATACGTATATAATTCAGTTTGACAAAGTAGACATAAAATTATGACAAAATTTTCTACAGAAATAAAATTTTAACAAAATTTTCTATAGAAATAAAATTTTCTATAGAAATAAAAATTTTGACAAAATTTTCTATAGAAAGAAAATTTTGACAAAAATTTCTACAGAAATAAGATTTTAACAAAATTTTCTATAGAAATAGACTTTTGACAAAATATTCTATAGAAATAAAAACTTTGTAGATTATTTTTGGTTCGAGTGGCAACCATGATTATGAACCGAATAAAATTTGAACAAAATTTTCTATAGAAATAAAATTTTGACAATGATGAAAATTTTATTATGAACCGAATAAAATTTTAACAAAATTTTCTCTAGAAATAAAATTTTGACAAAATTTTCTATAGAAATAAAATTTGTTGTTTCTTTTTTTGATCTCAGCTTAAAGCCATGCATTGACTAAACTACAAGTGTAGCTTAACCAACAGAGGAAAAGTATGCTTGTCAAATTTATTTGGGCAAAGCCCTATAGACTGCAAGATGGTTGGATGTACAGCTGTTTCGGAATTACCACATTCCTCATCAGCATCCTCTACTTGCAGCAAAACTATCAACCAATTATCAGAATAAATTCGGGTAATTCACTCAACCCAACGTGAACTACACTTGAACCTCCCGAAAAAGGGTTTGATAGTCGGCTACTGCCTAAACAAATTTGCCAGCATATCTCTTTTCCTTTGCCAAACTCAAATCATCGATTTGTATGTATTTGGCTGGGTTTGTTTTTGAGCGTGCTTCCTCTATCTTCATTCGTTTTGTTTGTTATTGTTGGCTTCTCTTCAATCGTTATTGTTGTTTCTTTTTTTGATCTCAGCTTAAAGCCATGCATTGACTAAACTACAAGTGTAGCTTAACCAACAGAGGAAAAGTATGCTTGTCAAATTTATTGCCGAATTTATTCTGATAATTGGTTGATAGTTTTGCTGCAAGTAGAGGATGCTGATGAGGAATGTGGTAATTCCGAAACAGCTGTACATCCAACCATCTTGCAGTCTATAGGGCTTTGCCCAAATAAATTTGACAAGCATACTTTTCCTCTGTTGGTTAAGCTACACTTGTAGTTTAGTCAATGCATGGCTTTAAGCTGAGATCAAAAAAAGAAACAACAATAACGATTGAAGAGAAGCCAACAATAACAAACAAAAAGAAATAAAATTTTGACAAAATCTATATATATAAAATTCAATTTATGTTTGTTTATTTGTTTGTTTGTTTGTTTGTTTGTTTGTTTGTATGTACCGAGTTGGCTCCGAAACGGCTGAACCGATTTACTTGAAACTTTCAAAGATCGTAGGGGGCGTTCATGTGGTGAAAATAGGGTACCTCATTTTTTGACACCTGGTCGCGGAGGGGGACCTCCCCTTCGTCGGACTTTTTTAAAATTGGACCAAAGTTGACCGATTTGCTTGAAATTTTCATTGAAGATTGGGGTTAGCATCTAGACAAAGATCCGCTACTTTTTATTTCGATATTTGGTGGCGGAGGGGGGCCTCCCCTATGTTCGACTTTTTTTTTAAGTACAGTGAAAAAACTAAAATTCTCTAAATTATCTTAGATTTACAGAGAACATGTGGTGAGGTTATGGAATTAATATGGGGTACCCGATGATTTCATATGTGGATGAGGAGGGGGACCTCCCCCTTGCCCTACTTTTTGAAACTTGGAACAAAATTATGCGATTTGATTCAAATTTTCATTGAATGTTAGGGTTGGCATCTAGACAAAAATCCGCTACATTATTTTTCGATATTTGGTCGGGGAGGGGGACCACCCCTTTGCCCGAATTTTTTTGTTTGAAAGTACAAACAAAACTAAACTCCCCCGACTGAAATTTTACGGAAAAAATGAAATTTATATCAGGTTCTCGATTTTTTAATAAAAATAAAAGGGCATAGGGAGACATCCGCTTCTCTTAAGTACATACAGAGAAACAATTAAACTTTGACCGAGTTACTTGAAATTTACAGAGGACTGGGGAGAGGTTACGATACTAATAGTTGATACCTGATTTTGTGATATTTGGACGGAAGAGAGGCCGCCCTTTTAGGCTTATAATTTGCTTGACATTTTCTGGGACGTTTACAAAAGATACGCTACATCACTTTTCGATATTTAGTCGGGGAGGAGGTCCTCCTCCAAAACTGGGAAAAAACAACAATTCTTAAGTTTTCTTGAAACTTACATAGGCAGTGGGGGAAGTTTATGAACGAAAAGGCAACCTTCCTTGCCCCACACTTGAAGGAAAGTTTCAAGAATTTTCAGGGATTGTTAGGGGTGCTATTCACTACGGTGTTTGCCGATATTGTATCGGGGAAAGTGACGTCCCTTTAAAACAATAGAGCAAAATTTAAACATCGCCGATCTACTTGAAATTTACAGGGAACGTGGGAGGATGTGATTAAATTTATACATGATTTTTAAATTAGTATATGATTTTTCGATACCTGGTTGGGGAAGGGGAAAATTGAAATAAACTTTGTCGATTTACTTCGATAGAATTTATATGGACCATTGAGTAGTTGCGAAATTAATATAGGGTACGTGATAGTCCGATATCAGGTCGGAGTGGAGCGAAGGTGGGGAGAGGGTTCCCTTTTGTCCGTTTTTTTTCTTGAATTGAAAGTAGAGGGTTGTCCGTAAATGAGAACTCGGTACATAATTTTATGATTTTTGCACAGGCTTCTGCCAGACTTCTTTTTAGTAAAGAACTTAAATTTACATGAAATTGGCAGCCAACGTAGAGGGTGCATCATTTTCCAATATTTTAGCAAATGTTAATGTGGTAAAATTTTTTACTATTTTTGCTTTTTCCGATTTATTGGATATGAAACAGTAATTCTTTGTATGTTATTATAATATAGTGCTTAATTTTCAGATATTTTGAGGAGAAGGATACCTTTCCTTGACAAACCACACTTAAAATTCACTACACTGTTAGAAAAATATGTTTTTCATATGTTCCGATATAAACAAAATGTGTTTCGGGCACGATTTTAAACCACAATATATTTAAGTGCGAACATGTAATGTTCCTAAACTAACACTAAATGTTTGGGACATCTATGTTAATATGTTAGAATATATTATGTTTGGGGCATCAATGTTTCATAAATATCATATGTGTGAATACAAACATACATAAATTTACAAATTTCGACTAAACATACATATGTTGTGATATTTTATTCAAAGCGACAGAGAGAGTATAGAGAGAAATAGAGATGGAAACCGGGAGAGTTGACGAAAGATATCAATATAACACAGCAAAAGAGTCAAAAGAGAACAATTTCTGTGAAACCGCTTGTATGTTGTTTCGGAAAACTGTTTTATGATAAGGCCAAAAATTTGATATGTTTAAGTCTAAATATTATTTAATTTGAATAAAGAGAATATACATTCTGAACCAAGAGAATAGACATTTGAAAAACAAACAGCTTATGTTTTCGCCTTGAGAGCAGCATTTTATGTATGTGTGGACATGTGTTTTGTTTATCATTTTGGCATTATGGGCACAATTTTTTTCTTGCTTCGTTAAAAGAAATCAGGGGTCTTCATAAAAATAACGAAAGGGCACTATACTCTTTTTAGAGTTGGGACAGTAAAATGAAATAAGGAGGAAATAGTGAAAAATTACACAGTAAAATGTAAAAAAACAAACTTTAGTTCCTCTTTATTAAAAAGTAGTCCACGAGGAGTTGACGGACACCATCAAATATAAAAGCGGGCATTTAGTTCGAGTTTTACAGCTAAAATAATTTAAAAAGTTTATTTTCTTTAAAATGAATTATTAAAGAAAAATAAAAGGAATTTTAGAGCGATGGTGTTAAATGCTAGTAAAAAACTGTTCACTCCTAAATAAATTTATGTTTATATTATAAAATTATGTATGTATGTTTATACTCGACTCCACGTTCTTCTTTTGTTAGTTTTTGAATTCCTTCCAAATTTTAAAGTTTTGTACAAAAACAGTTTTTTATTACAAGATTATTATTTTTGCAATAAAAAAATAATATTTTATCCAAAAATCAGTCAATTTCGTTTATATCAAGCACTGTTACTGACTATAAATCTTTAACAACACACATTTCGAAGTTTCATTTAAAAAAAATTAATATAGTATAAATATAAATGTGTAAATTAAAAAAAAAAAAAAAAAACAAAAAAAAAATGTTCGGTCGGAGCGGGGATTGAACCCACGACCCTTTGCATGCAAGGCAGACATGCTAACCACTGCTCCACGTGGCAAACAAATGTATGTTTCTGTTAAATAATGTTATGTTTGCATGGGCTCGTGGGCGCTGCAAACTATGCTATATAAATGTAACTTAAAACGATAATTATCCTCTGGTGACTATAACAGCTACGTAGCCCAGTGGATAGTGTGTTGGCTTACAAACTGTATGGTCCTCAGTTCGATTCTCCGTGCAGGCGAAAGGTAAAATTTAAAAAATTTATAAAAGTGAATAATTTCTTCAACATTATTTGTATTACAGAGAAAGGATCCAATAACTAAAAAATTTCGTGGAAGTGAAAATTACGAGTATGTTAGGGAATGAGCACAATCGTGTTTGGGAAAAATTCTTCCAAGCATATAATATTTTTGGTTCAAAATGCTTCCAAACATATAATATGTTCACATAAAACAAACATATTAATGTTTCGGCAGTATGCAATAATATATGTGCTTCCTGCAAAATATGTTTGGAACATATGTTAAAGAAGCGATTTTTTTTGAGGGTGTAGAAATATAGAAGAAGGTACACCCTCTCCCACCGTATTTGTACCTATAAACGAAATTTGTTTAAAAGAATTCAAATCTTTTCGAATTTGTTTTCAGCACGAAGGATATAGTTGACTAAGTTAACGCAAAATATTCCTCCAAATATGCTTCTGAAGGCGCAGCGAAGCGGGCCGGGTTACGCTAGTTGTCTATATAATAAAATTTTGGTAGATTATTTTTGGCTCTAGTGGCAACCATGATTATGAACCGATATGGACCAATTTTTGTGTGATTGGACCAATTGTTGTATGGTTGTTAGCGACCATATACTAACACCACGTTCCTAATTTGAACCGGATCGGATGAATTTTGCTCCTCCAAGAGGCTCCGGAGGTCAAATCTGGAGAACGTTTTATATGGGGGCTATATATAATTATGGACCGATATGGACCAATTCTGGCACGGTTGTTAAAGATCATATACTAACACCATGTTCAAAATTACAACCGGATCGGATGCAATTTGCTTCTCTTTGAGGCTTCGCAAGCCAAATCTGGAGATCGGTTTATATGGGATCTGTATATAAGTATGGACCGATGTGGACCAATTTTTGCATGGTTGTTAGAGACCATATACCAACATCATGTACCAAATTTCAGCCGGATCGGATGAAATTTGCTTCTCTTTGAGGCTCCGCAAGCCAAATCTGGGGATCGGTTTATATGGGGGCTATATATAATTATAGACCGATGTGAACCAATTTTTGCATGATTGTTAGAGACCATCTACCAATACCATGTACCAAATTTCAGCCGGATCGGATGAAATATGCTTCTCTTAGAGGCTCCACAAGCCAAATCTGGGGATCGGTTTATATGGGGGCTATATATAATTATGGACCGATGTGGACCAATTTTTGCATGGTTCTTAGAGACCATATACCAACACCATATACCAAATTTCAGCCGGATCGGATGAAATATGCTTCTCTTAGAGGCTCCACAAGCCAAATCTGGGGATCGGTTTATATGGGGGCTATATATAATTATGGACCGATGTGGACCAATTTTTGCATGGTTGTTAGAGACCATATACCAACACCATATACCAAATTTCAGCCGGATCGGATGAAATATGCTTCTCTTAGAGGCTCCACAAGCCAAATCTGGGGATCGGTTTATATGGGGGCTATATATAATTATGGACCGATGTGGACCAATTTTCGCATGGTTGTTAGAGACCATATACCAACACCATGTACCAAATTTCAGCTGGATCGGATGAAATATGCTTCTCTTAGAGGCTCCACAAGCCAAATCTGGGGATCGGTTTATATGGGGGCTATATATAATTATGGACCGATGTGAACCAATTTTTGCATGGTTATTAGAGACCATATACCAACACCATATACCAAATTTCAGCCCGATCGGATGAAATATGCTTCTGTTAGAGGCTCCACAAGCCAAATCTGAGGGTCCCTTTATATGGGGGCTATACGTAAAAGTGGACCGATATGGCCCATTTTCAATACCATCCGACCTACATCGATAGCAACGACTTATGCCAAGTTTCAAGTCGATAGCTTGTTTCGTTCGGAAGTTAGCGTGATTTCAACAGACGGACGGACGGACGGACGGACGGACATGCTTAGATCGACTCAGAATTTCACCACGACCCAGAATATATATACTTTATGGGGTCTTAGAGCAATATTTCGATGTGTTACAAACGGAATGACAAAGTTAATATACCCCCATCCTATGATGGAGGGTATAAAAAATATTTACAATTCCTATTAAGGATTGCTGCTGTTGACTTACAAACATTTAAAATGGATTTTTTTTTATAAAAAAGGGGAAAATACTAAAGCAAAAAGACAACAAGAACCAGAACATCGAGTGATGTTTAAGAAACAAAAAAAATGCAAAACTTACCGTACAAACCGTGGCAAATGTGTCCTCTGGCGATGGCAATGTTGAGTAATCCAAACCCAATAAAATTACGGCAGTATAAACGAAGATACAACCCACAGCAGTGATGTTACTCAACTTAGGACTTGACAATTTAATGGCTCTATTTTGAAGGGGGGAGAGAAGAAAAAGTAAACGAAAGCAAAAACATTATAGAATATTAGAAGGGCAAAGGTAAAACTTGTAATGCAAGGCGGTCATATAAATGATGCTGTACAGTGGTTTGAAGAGGAAAAAGTGTAAATCATTATGGATTATGGGGAGAATGGAGATATCATGAGGAGCTTACACGCAAACATTTTTTTCTGATTCAATCACGAAATTAATTGATCCAATTAATGTCTTCAGTCACAAAAATGAAAGTATCAATTGAAAATTTATTTGATCCAATTAAAAAATTAATTGATACTATTAATTTTTGTGATTGATTTTTGTTTCAATTAAAAAATTTGTTGAATCAAATAAATTTTCAATTAAATATTTTGTAAAACTCAATTAAGACTTTAATTGGAAAAATTTTCGTTGAATTATTTTTCTGTGTACCTTTACATTTGCAACTGATTCTGAAAAAGCTCGTACATAATGGTCAAAACTCGGCGCTATGAATATGGGTCCCATGAATATTAGCCTCAAACCCTAAATGAAGTGGACCCCAAAAAATTATGTGGAAAAATAAAACAACTAATTTTTTTATGTTTTTATATTATATTTCAAACGAAAATGAACCTCCTATTTGGGATTGTTTGTTAGGAAAGGCGAGATTTACGACATTCTCCAATATATAGATTTTTGCTCTGAGATTAAGGGTTTGTTCTATGTACAGAGTCCAAAATGGACTAACGCCATTTCAAAGTGAAATAAGAGACACACCTTCAACCGTGGTTTTTGTTTTGTATGTGTCCTAAGGCCAAAGATTTCATGCCCTTAAAATACGAATGCAAATTTTGCTTAGAAGACGCATTTCTCTGATATAAAGTTTTTTTCCTTGTCCAAAAGTCGACAAACTTCTTAATGATGTCGTTTTGTCCTTATAGTTAAATGATTACGACTTAAAAATTGGCATCTTTACATGAAAGAATATTTAGAATTGAATTTTTGAAAAATTCTTCCAAATTAATGAAATTGTATTTAAATTTGTTGTCTTTTTGCGTCTTAACTATAAAGTACAAAATGTTCAAAAATAGGACATGCCTTTCAAAACTTTATTTTAAAGGCGAGTCTGAATTAGAAAATTTATCGTTAATTCGCTTTTAATGGACTTTCATAGCGTATGAAGATAAAAGCGGCAAAAACGAATAAATTCAAATTTGTTTCCTGGTATCAAGTACACGCAGAGAAGGAATATGATCACCTCAAACATGTTTCAAGAGCAAAATGTTATTTTTGTATGGTGACCATGTAACGTGTTTGTCACTAAAATTTTATTCTCTCGGCAAATATAACCTGCTTGCCGAAATCAGATACATGATTTCAGAGAAAATAACATGGTTGCGAAAACCATATTACATGCTCACCACCAAAAAATAAAATTTTGCTCTTAAAACATGTTTGAGGTGATCATATTCCTTCTCTGGGTGTACCCAAAACTCAAACTTGGGTCAAAATAGAAACCTATTGATTTTGGAAGAAATCGGTTTAGATTTAAATATAGCTCCCATATATATCTTTCGCACAAATATAACACTTGGTCGTATAGTCAAGTGTGCAAAATTTGATTGAAATGGGTTCAGATTGAGATATAGCTCTCATAAATATCTTAATATTAATAATATGCATTTAATACTAGCGACGCCATCTATGTTTCAGACCGGGGACTTATCAGCCAACCTGTTATCATTCGCCCGATATGCACATATATGTCCCCAGAAGCAAGAGTTTTACCCTAATTTGGTTGAAAGTTTACACAAAGAGAACACTTAGAACTATAGTCAAGTGTGCCAAATTTGATTTAAATCGATTCATTTTTAGATATAGCTCCCTTTCCAAGAGATCTGTTAACCGATATTTGGTACCCTATATTGAAGAAATAGACCATTAATAATAGATAAGTTTAGCCTTTCTGGTATTAACGTGAGGCTAAATAAGTATATAAAGGGTAACTGATATGTGTGACAACCAAATTCAGGATAGGTTAGGTTCAGCGTTGCCAGAATTGTTTCACCAAAAACCGCTAGATTTGTCCAAAAAACTAGCCAAAAAAAGCTAAAAAATTTTAAAAAATAGCTAGAAAAAAAGTCACGTTTTTGATTGAAATTTAACAAATTTAAAGGCTTTATTTCACTTAAAATGCATATTATTTTAATTGTATTCATTTTATTTCCATTTCTGTGAGACCGTAAGAAAATCTAAGTCATAAAGGGTGATTCTTTTGAGGTTAGGATTTTCATGCATTAGTATTTGACAGATCACGTGGGATTTCAGACATGGTGTCAAAGAGAAAGATGCTCAGTATGCTTTGACATTTCATCATGAATAGACGAACGATCTGCCACAACGTCGAATTTTCAGTGAATGGGCCCTAGAAAAGTTGGCAGAAAATCCGCTTTTTTATCGACAAATTTTGTTCAGCGATGAGGCTCATTTCTGGTTGAATGGCTACGTAAATAAGCAAAATTGCCGCATTTGGAGTGAAGAGCAACCAGAAGCCGTTCAAGAACTGCCCATGCATCCCGAAAAATGCACTGTTTGGTGTGGTTTGTACGCTGGTGGAATCATTGGACCGTATTTTTTCAAAGATGCTGTTGGACGCAACGTTACGGTGAATGGCGATCGCTATCGTTCGATGCTAACAAACTTTTTGTTGCCAAAAATGGAAGAACTGAACTTGGTTGACATGTGGTTTCAACAAGATGGCGCTACATGCCACACAGCTCGCGATTCTATGGCCATTTTGAGGGAAAACTTCGGAGAACAATTCATCTCAAGAAATGGACCGGTAAGTTGGCCACCAAGATCATGCGATTTGACGCCTTT
This sequence comes from Haematobia irritans, assembly GCF_050003625.1. Classification (NCBI taxonomy): domain Eukaryota; kingdom Metazoa; phylum Arthropoda; class Insecta; order Diptera; family Muscidae; genus Haematobia; species Haematobia irritans. Next base: position 223,419,074 of record NC_134398.1, on the reverse strand, counting down.
AGACTATTTTTTGTGGGGCTACGTCAAGTCTAAAGTCTACAGAAATAAGCCAGCAACTATTCCAGCTTTGGAAGACAACATTTCCGAAGAAATTCGGGCTATTCCGGCCGAAATGCTCGAAAAAGTTGCCCAAAATTGGACTTTCCGAATGGACCACCTAAGACGCAGCCGCGGTCAACATTTAAATGAAATTATCTTCAAAAAGTAAATGTCATGGACCAATCTAACGTTTCAAATAAAGAACCGATGAGATTTTGCAAATTTTATGCGTTTTTTTTTAAAAAAAAGTTATCAAGCTCTTAACAAATCACCCTTTATTAGCTCTGTTTGCGTACTCGATACATTTGGATTACTATCACAAATTTTTACTGGAAGTCCTTCGTTTATATTTCCTAGTAAAAACATTTTTCCCAGTAAACTTGCAATTATCAGCTGGTTAATCATCAACAAGTCAAATGTGTGATATATTGCACAATGTCACATAGAACTGCATTCGAAAATATCAACATATTTCATTTTAACTGAATTAATGATAAATTCGTGAACGAGTACACTTCTCCTAATATTTCCCAAGAGAATAAAACCCATTTTAACTATCTTGCAAGTTTATACTGAATAACTTTTATTCAAAAATTTCCCTACAAACCTATTGTTGTCCAATTTTCGTAAATGTAAATCCAGTCCTTTAATAAATAGCAGATTTTTTGATCCTATCACTACGAATTTTTTTATTGCATATTTTTATGTTAAAAAAATAATACCACATTCAAAACTTTATTATTATTATTATTTTATTTATTATTATTATATTATTTCTATGTTCGGTTCCAAAGATTTTGAACACTAATGATTTTGGTATTGATTCCGAGTCAAATTTGAACTTATTCGTTTTTTCAGCTTTTTATTCATGAACTACCACAGTGCTTTAAAAACGTGCTAACGAAAACTTAAATTTCCAAATTCAGACTCTAAGTAGAAATTATTCTATGTATACGTTTTTAAAATAAAATGTTGAAAACCCTCTTCTATTTTTGAGCCCTATTTTGGTTTGTGGTCAAGATACAAAAACTCCACAAATTTAAAGACTATTTCATTAATTTTAAGAATTTTGTAGAATTGACCCTAGCCTTCTTTCATGTAAAGATACCCACTTTTAAGTTAAATCAATTAACTATAAGGACAAAACGACTTTAACGGCTTTTGGACAAGGAAAAAAGTTTATATAAGAGAAATTCACAAATGCTATTATAACCAAAATTCGCGTTCGTATTTTAAGGACATGAAATTCACAAATGCTATTATAACCAAAATTCGCGGACGTATTTTAAGGACATGAAATCTTTGGCCTCACGACAATGTTTTTTTAGTGTACAAAGCAATTCACATCTACTATTTTAGTTTAGTAATATCATAATAAATTTAGAATATTATAATAACATAAAAAGGATAAACGAGTCAAATGCTAATATTCCTAATCATTTACTGACAGTTTATATAAGGAATTTGTATGGTAATAGTAGATTTAAAGTTTACGATAACTTTTACGAATACGAGGAAAAAACTTTACAACAAGGTGTATTTGCTCCAAAAATGCCCGGATAATGGCTGGAATAATTATTAATGCTTCAATTGAGCTTCGAATTATTTCATATTTCAATAGGAACATGTCGAAAATAAAAAAGCCAAAAATAGCTAAAAGGGTCATGAAAAAAAGCCAGAAAAAAAGCTAAAAGCTAACTGCATTTTTTTCCCGCTAAACGTCTTCAAAAAAAGCCAAATCTAGCGGGAAAAAAGCTAAATTGGCAACGCTGGTTAGGTTGAGTATAGTGGCAGCCTGTTATATCAGTCCATTCTGGTAACACAGTGGTGAACTTCTCTTTTTTATCACTGAATGCTGGCGGATTCTATTTTTATCTCTCAAGGGACTTCCTTTTTGTATAGGCAAGTCCTAACGGCGTTCCACACTGCGGTAAAATCACTTAGCAAAGCTTTAAAACACACAGAAATCTCAACAGCATTATTATTCCAACGCCGAAAAACTTTTTGGTGAAATTAAGTTTGAACCCATGATTGCTTGTATGCTGGGCTGGTATGCTAACCATTGCATCATAGTGACTTCTAGACATTGATCGCAAAAATGTGTTCACAGACAGACGGATGGACAGAGGACATGGCTACATAGGTTCAGAGATCGACCTTGAGCAATATTACCATGTGTCTATTTTGTCTCCATCTTGGTGTTGCAAGCATATAAGTGGCGCAGGGTATATTATTTCGAGCTTGATGTACCCCAGTTTTAGAGAGATAGATCGACCAAAAATAAGTGGGTTTTTATACCCTAAACCACATAGTGGTCAGGGTATAATAAGTTTGATCTGCCAAAAAATGTGCCTACCAGAAATATTAATTTTAGACCCCATAAAATATATACCGATCGACTCAGAATCATCTCCTGAGTCGATCTAGCGCTTGGTGTCCGTCCGTCCGTCCGTCTGTCCATGTATTTATTGTTCACAGTATTCCGGTCGCAATTATTAACCGATATTGATGAAATTTGAATTTGAAATTTGGGCACAATGACAAACGTTATTGAATTTGGAAGAAATCGAATCAAATTTAGATATAGCTTCCATATATATGTATCGCCCGATTTCGACAAATGGAGTAACGTTGCGCTTTTTTACAAACGGATCGTCACCAAATTTGGCAAAAAATAATCTTTTCCATCGCCCTTCAAGTCTGCAAAATTTCACGGAAAAAAAGTTTTGGTGTTCTAAAATTGTCTGAATATGCTACAAAACTGGGGGGTGACTGCATCAATTTTTTTTCCTTTAGGCCGTGACCCTATATACTGAATAGCTATCAAAAATATCTACAACAAAATCTCCAAATTTCTTGAAATTCTCATTAGATCCCCAAGTCGCCCAACTCAAAAATGGTGTCCCCTTTTAAAACAAAATTCTCAATGGAACATGATTATATATGGTAGGCTTCAGCAGCAATCACAATGTTTGCTATTCACAATCGAAAGGATTTAATAAAATTTAGAGCTTTGAGTGGACACAAAGGTAATTTTAGTTCTTAAAAACCAGTGTGCATCACTAGTGAAAGAAGCCCGAAAAGAGAAGGAAACCAATTAAATAAATCTTCAAACAAAACTTGGACGGATGTAGGCGGTTTCCTTTGGATTTATGGAAGCAGTCAGCTGTAGGGAAGGAATAAGAAAAAAAAAATATTTTTTTCCTAAAGACAAAAAGCGACATCCTTTAGAAAAAAGACTCTGGTGCTGCTGTAGCCCTTTTCATTTACTAATTTTGTATTTGTTTTTTCTTTCGTTACAAAAAGGTTAAACATTTCTCTTTAAAGTTTTCATCCATTGCTACCATCCCTCCGCAAAGACACTTTTAACACTTCAATTTGTAGCTGCATTATTGGGGGAGGGGGGGTACTCTTCACTTTGCCTCAACTGCAAATCAATTTAATTTTTATTGACCTCTTTTCGCATCCCTTTCATACTTACTTTAATTTCCTAAAATGCAAGTTAAATGCTAGAAACGCCAAAGCCATTGCAATACCCACGGACGACAATGTGGCTATGGTGTAAAAGGCCATTGGAGCTATTGTCGCCACTCGAACTTTAAAGACACGTTTCGCTATTGGCACCTGACCACCATGCCATTTCACCCGTTTGCAATGTGGGCACTGAAAATCCAATGCATTCTCGGCCGGATAGTATAAGGCAATTGGTTCTAGTTGGCCATTTTGTATCTGATAGAAGGCTGTGGTGCCAATACGGTCTGGCCCACTAAATGAAACTGGACCCTGTAATGAAAGAAACACAAGAAAGAAAAGTGAAAAGTGTGCGGCACAAATTAAGTGGAGAAAAGTGAGCACTTATCGGGTAATTTAGTTTTATGTTAAAGTGTGTAGTTTTTGTTTTTTCCTCTTTTAATTAATTGAGTTATAAGTAGAGAATATTTTTTGCCATCACATCAAAACGATAGATCTAATGACTTTAGTTAAGTGCTAGCAAATTTTAGTTTGTTAGTAATGTATGTAGACTGATAGAAAGGCAATTTCGAAGAGAAAGAAAGTGTTTCCCTCATAAGTAGCACTTAAAAATTTAATGGAAATTTTGATTATTTTTATACCCTCAACCATAGGATTTTGTCATTCCTTTTGTAACACATCGAAATATTGCTCTAAGACATCCTAAAGTATATATATTCTGGGTCGTGGTGAAATTCTGAGTCGATCTAATCATGTCCGTCCGTCCGTCTGTTGAAATCACGCTAACTTCCGAACGAAACAAGCTATCGACTTGAAACTTGGCACAAGTAGTTGTTAGTGATGTAGGTCGGTTGCAAATGGGCCACTTTTACGTATAGCCCCCATATAAACGGACCCTCAGATTTGGTTTGCGGAGCCTCCAAGAGAAGCATATTTCATCCGAACCGGTTGAAATTTGGTACATGGTGTTAGTATATGGTCTCTAAAAACCATGCAAAAATTGGTCCATATCGGTGCATAATTATGTATAGCCCCCATATAAACCGATCCCCAGATTTGGCTTGCGGAACCTCTAAGAGAAGCAAATTTCATCCAGCTGAAATTTGATACATGGTGTTAGTATATGGTCTCTAACAACAATGCCAAAATTGATCCACATCGGTCCATAATTATATATAGCCCTCATATAAACCGATCCCCAGATTTGACCTCCGGAGCCTCATGGATAAGCAAAATTCATCCGATTCGCTTGAAATATGGTACATGGTGTCAGTATATGATCTCTAACAACCATGCAGGAATTGGTCCATATCGGTAAATAATTATATATAGCCCCCATATAAACCGATCCCCAGATTTTACCTCCGGAATCCCTTGGAGGAGCAAAACTCACCCTATCAGGTTGAAATTTGGTACGTGGTGTTAGTATAAGGTCTCTAACAACTATGCAAAAATTGGTCCATACCGGTCTTAATTACATATAACACCCATTAAAACCGATTCCCAGATTTGACCTCGGGAGCTCTTGGAGGAGCAAAATTCATCCGATCCGGTTGAAATTTGGTACGTGGTGAAATTTGATACATTGCGCTAGTATATGACCGCTAACAACCATGCAAAAATTGGTCCGTATCGGTCTATAGTTATATATAGCCGATCCCCAAAAATAATCTACCAAAATTTTATTTCTATAGAAAATTTTGTTAAAATTGTATTTCTATAGAAAATTTTGTCGAAATTTTATTACTATACAAAAATTTGTCAAGATTTTATTTCTATAGAAAATTTTGTCAAAATTTTATTTCTATAGAGAAATTTTTCAAAATTTTATTGCTATATAAAATTTTGTCAAACTGAATTATATACGTATTTTATCGGCCTTTTTTTAATATATACCCCGTATGAACTAACTTACAATTGAGAAGACGGTGTTAAGAAGTTTTAAGATACCTTGCCATCAGCAAGAGTTACCGCAAACCAATTAATTCGATTATGGATGACAGTCTGCGCCAATTTTGCACCACTTCCGGATCCAAAAAGAACTTTTTCACTACTTTTTTGGCGACGCTTTTTTGGTGGGTAGCCTTGCTAACTCATCCCTTTTGCTGTTCTCTGGTTTATTCATGTGACCAGGCACCCAAAGCAACCCAATAAAAAACAAATTGGAAGTTATTCCACAAACATTTCTTCCTGGAATCCCCCATCAAGTTCTTTCCGCTTCCGATGCAGTGCTTTTGGACAAGTCTTAGAAAGTACAGAATTCGGTCGTTTTAAGTGAAAATTTAAGTTTTGGACAATAAAATTTTGCAAAAAAGGGATAGAAAATCACTAAAAAAAAGTAATAATAATAATAATAATAATAATAATAATAATAATAATAATAATAATAATAATAATAATAATAATAATAATAATAATAATAATAATAATAATAATAATAATAATAATAATAATAATAATAATAATAATAATAATAATAATAATAATAATAATAATAATAATAATAATAATAATAATAATAATAATAATAATAATAATAATAATAATAATAATAATAATAATAATAATAATAATAATAATAATAATAATAATAATAATAATAATAATAATAATAATAATAATAACCCCGCAGGGGCATTCCACTAAGAGGGCAAGAGGAATGACGGGCCTAACAACCCCGCGGACCCCAGTCAAAATCCTGAAGACGTCTGACTCGTACCGAGCGGTCTTCAGGTCAGCGTCTGATCCCCATGTTAGGGGCGGCTGTAGTAAAACGTCTTTCGGGTAGGCAGATGAGAAAGAATACCCAAAAACCCTAACACTATCATGGAGCTACAAGAAATCAATATGAACAATCGAGATAATCAACAACAACCCCAAGCCGAACAAAGGACAAATACAACCAGAAGTCCACCTGCGAGAAGTGCTTTCTCTGAGCAACAACAGAGGACCACAAACGCGGGGCTGCCGCGGCGCAGAATCAAATGGACACACGAAATGAATGTGTCCGTAATGAAGGCATACTACATGTCTACGCGCAATGAAAGCCTGACTGGCTATAGGCAGCAAATGCACAACATCTTCCTCATGGAATATCCTGAGTTAAACCACCTAACTCAACAAAACCTAGCTGATAGGAGATCCGCTATTATAAGGAATAATCTAATTCCACCAACTATACTACAAGAAATTCAACAAAGTATAATCCCCGAACAACCTAACGATCAACCCACACATACCCAACAGGAACAACAACCCACCAGCGAAACACCAGATCAACCAGAACGGGACACACAACAAACCAACATAATGAGCACACACCCCAATAGTACCATAATAAATCCCAACCAGGAACAGGAAGAAATAATACCAATAATACAGTCACTGTTCAACGAAGCAAAGATTAACTACTCCGAAATCAGCCCAGAAAATAGGCCATTCATAGGCAAACGAAAACCGTGCAAGAAAATGAAATATATAACACATTTAGTTAACACCATGATATTACCAACCGAAACAACACGTAACATCAATTACAATCAACTAATCACCATAATGTACTGCAGCGCATATACTATAACACAAGCAACGGACCGACATAAAAGAAAAAACATGACGCAGGATACTAATAACACGAGAACGGAAATTACAAGACTTAACCGATCCAGTAGAACAGTGACAAATTCGCTTCCCGAACAACCGAGAAAGCCAAAATGGCAGGTCCGACTACAACAAAAAATAGATCAACTAAGAAAAGACCTCGGATTAATAACGAGCCATATAAATAATACAACCGGTAAAAGAAGTAAAAACAAAATTAACGCAGTGAGACACAAGCACAGAATTCACACACAATATGACCCACCAAATGTAACATTGGAACAGATACGAGACACAATCAAACAGAAACTTACTAAATATACCCAAAGACTTCGACGATACACAAAAAGTCACGACAGAAAAACACAAAACATACTCTTCCAAACCAACGAAAAGCAATTCTACAATTCAATAGCAAAGCCCATAACAACAACAACAAATCAAACACCCCATACTAACATGGATGATATAGAAAAATTCTGGAGAGCAATATGGAGTAATGGGGTTCACCACGACCACAGCTCCACATGGATCAACACAGTTCGGGATCACGCCTCACAAAACCCCGAAATGCAAACAACACCAATCACAATTACTACCTTCGAAAACGCCATACGAAAACTACATAACTGGAAACAACCTGGCGTGGACAAAATACATAATTATTACTACAAATATCTTACCACACTACATAGCCACATGTTAAACATCTTCAATAATATGATAACCAACCCACAACAAATCACACAAGAAATGTGTGCTGGTATAACTTACCTCAAACCAAAAGTAGAACAACCAACAACAGCATCACAGTACAGACCCATAACGTGCCTTAACACAATATATAAAATCTTTACCTCCTGCATCGCCGCAAAAATCAGCGAATACTGCGAAAACAACAACATAATCGCAGAAGAACAAAAAGGCTGCAGGCAGAACACAAAAGGATGTAAAGACCAACTGATCATAGACAGCGTCATAACCAACCAAGCCATAAGAAATAGGAAAAATCTCTACACAGCCTTCATAGACTACCAGAAAGCCTTTGACTCCATCCCACACTCATGGTTAATAGAAATACTCCGTATATACAAAATAGATAATAAACTAATAGATTGCATAAGATGTATGATGGAGCACTGGCAGACAACACTACACATAAGACAAGGTAATGTAAATACTACTTCAAAGCCCATAAGTATTACACGTGGGATATATCAGGGAGATTCCCTAAGTCCACTCCTGTTCTGCCTAGGACTAAATCCTCTCTCACTACTACTCGTAAAAAGTCAATACGGCTATAAACTAAATTCAAGAGACCAACACAAGATCTCTCACTGTTTCTATATGGACGACCTTAAACTATATGCCAGTACGAAACAAAATCTTAAAAATATGCTAAAAATCGTAGAAATATTCTCAAATGACATAAAAATGCAATTCGGCATCGACAAATGTAGAACCCAAAATATGAGTAAGGGTAAATACACCCAATCACATGACTTCGTTACTGCAGATGGAAGTCACATTACACCTCTTGAGAGCGGGGAATACTATAAATACCTAGGCATAAAACAACATACCACGATAGATCACACAGCCGAAAAGAGAAAGACGGAAAACAACTTCATAAGCCGCGTCCACAAAATCGGGAAAAGTAGCCTAAACGGCCGCAATGTAATAAAAGCCATTAATACATATGCGATCCCACTACTAACATACACATTTGGCATCTTAAACTGGTCTAATACTGATCTAATCAATCTAGACAGAAAAATAAGAACCACCCTCTCTAAAACCAGACACCACCACCCAAAATCCTCAGTTGAAAGGATAAACATCCCTAGGAAACAAGGAGGAAGGGGCCTTCTTAATATACAATCATTACACGATAAACAAATAGAAAACCTCAGACAATATTTCAACAGAACTGCTAATACATCACCGCTATACAGGGCCGTCGTAAACTCAGACGACAACCTGACGCCACTGAACCTTAAAAACGCGCCAACCACCGAGGTAATTAGGACCAATAGTTTAATGGAGAAATGGAAATCGAAACCACTGCATGGGAAATACCCTAACCTCATACATCAAGAACATATAGACATTGAGAAGACCAACAACTGGCTGCTCTATAGCAATATGTTTTCGGAAACAGAAGGCTTTATCATCGCTATACAGGACGGAGTCATACCAACTAAATCCTATAGAAAATATATTATGCATGATAGCACAATCACCGATGACACATGTCGCAGATGCGGAAGCAACTCGGAAACCATACCCCACATCCTAAATAGCTGCCCAACACTTGCATCGACACACTACAAACAAAGGCACGATAATATGGGGAAAATTATCCACATAAATATCCTAAAACAGTTAAATATGAACGAAGAGACAACACACTACTACAAGTACCAACCAAAACCGATTATAGAAAACCAACGATACGTTATATACTGGGACAGATCAATACTCATAAATAATACAACAGACACAACCATGCCTAATAGACCAGATATGATCATCATCGATAAAAACAATAAGACAGCAAATATAATAGATTTTGCAGTACCATATGATACAAATATACAGGAAACAATAGTCACAAAGAAATCAAAATATCGACAACTATCGGAATATATGAGAACCTCACAAGAATTAAGGAAAATAGAAGTAATACCAATCATAGTAAGCTCTCTAGGTACAATACCACGCGAAACAACCATATCAATGCGCAAACTGAACCTACATGAAAATCTACTAACGGAAATACAAAAGTCTGTCCTAATAAAGGCGACAAATATCATGAGGGAGACATTAGGCGAATGGATGTAAAACCTGGATTACATCCCAACAGAGCGTAACCTTTGGTCACAGACCCGGTACGTGAATTCCAGCAAAAGCTGTGAATGAAGAATTCAATAATAATAATAATAATAATAATAATAATAATAATAATAATAATAATAATAATAATAATAATAATAATAATAATAATAATAATAATAATAATAATAATAATAATAATAATAATAATAATAATAATAATAATAATAATAATAATAATAATAATAATAATAATAATAATAATAATAATAATAATAATAATAATAATAATAATAATAATAATAATAATAATAATAATAATAATAATAATAATAATAATAATAACAATAATAATAATAATAATAATAATAATAATAATAATAATAATAATAATAATAATAATAATAATAATAATAATAATAATAATAATAATAATAATAATAATAATAATAATAATAATAATAATAATAATAATAATAATAATAATAATAATAATAATAATAATAATAATAATAATAATAATAATAATAATAATAATAATAATAATAATAATAATAATAATAATAATAATAATAATAATAATAATAATAATAATAATAATAATAATAATAATAATAATAATAATAATAATAATAATAATAATAATAATAATAATAATAATAATAATAATAATAATAATAATAATAATAATAATAATAATAATAATAATAATAATAATAATAATAATAATAATAATAATAATAATAATAATAATAATAATAATAATAATAATAATAATAATAATAATAATAATAATAATAATAATAATAATAATAATAATAATAATAATAATAATAATAATAATAATAATAATAATAATAATAATAATAATAATAATAATAATAATAATAATAATAATAATAATAATAATAATAATAATAATAATAATAATAATAATAATAATAATAATAATAATAATAATAATAATAATAATAATACTAATACTAATAAGAATAATAATAATAATAATAATAATAATAATAATAATAATAATAATAATAATAATAATAATAATAATAATAATAATAATAATAATAATAATAATAATAATAATAATAATATAATAATAATAATAATAATAATAATAATAATAATAATAATAATAATAATAATAATAATAATAATAATAATAATAATAATAATAATAATAATAATAATAATAATAATAATAATAATAATAATAATAATAATAATAATAATAATAATAATAATAATAATAATAATAATAATAATAATAATAATAATAATAATAATAATAATAATAATAATAATAATAATAATAATAATAATAATAATAATAATAATAATAATAATAATAATAATAATAATAATAATAATAATAATAAATAATAATAATAATAATAATAATAATAATAATAATAATAATAATAATAATAATAATAATAATAATAATAATAATAATAATAATAATAATAATAATAATAATAATAATAATAATAATAATAATAATAATAATAATAATAATAATAATAATAATAATAATAATAATAATAATAATAATAATAATAATAATAATAATAATAATAATAATAATAATAATAATAATAATAATAATAATAATAATAATAATAATAATAATAATAATAATAATAATAATAATAATAATAATAATAATAATAATAATAATAATAATAATAATAATATAATAATAATAATAATAATAATAATAATAATAATAATAATAATAATAATAATAATAATAATAATAATAATAATAATAATAATAATAATAATAATAATAATAATAATAATAATAATAATAATAATAATAATAATAATAATAATAATAATAATAATAATAATAATAATAATAATAATAATAATAATAATAATAATAATAATAATAATAATAATAATAATAATAATAATAATAATAATAATAATAATAATAATAATAATAATAATAAT